>NC_061120.1:8621391-8656464 GCF_002878395.1 Capsicum annuum | reverse complement strand
CTTACTCGTCAGATTTTACTCATGTTGTTGTTGTAATAGTAATGTGTATCTATTTTTGAGTCGAGGGTCTTTCGAAAACAGTCTCTATACATCTACAAGGTAATGGTCAAATCTACGTGCACTTTACTCTCTCCAGACCTTATTCGTCAGATTTTACTGTTGTTGGTGAAGTAGTAATGTGTATTTATTCTTGAGTCGAGGGTCTTTCGAAAATAGTCTCTCTACCTCTTCGAGGTAGTGGCAAAATCTACGTACACCCTTCTTAGACTTTATTCGTTGGTTTTTACTGTTGTTGTTGTTGTTGTAGTAGTAGTAATGTATATCTATTCTTGAGCCGAGGGTCTTTCAAAAACCGTCTCTCTATCTCTATGAGGTAGAAGTAAAATCTATGTACACTTTACCTCCAAACACCTTACTCGTCGGATTTTAATGTTGTTGTTGTTGTAGTAGTAATGTGTATCTATTCTTGAGTCGAGGGTCTTTCGAAAACAGTCTCTCTATCTCTATAAGGTAAAAGTAAAATCAACGTACACTTTACCTCCAAAGACCTTACGTGTCAGATTTTACTGTTGTTGTAGTAGTAGTAGTAATGTGTATCTATTCTTGAGCCGAAGATTTTTTAAAAACCGTCTCTCTACATCTACGAAGTAGTGACGAAATCTGCATAAACATTTCCCTCCCCAGACTTTACTCGTCGGATTTTTTAGTTGTTTTAGTAGTAGTAATATGTATCTATACTTGAGCCAAGGGTCTTTTGAAAATAGTTTTTCTACCTTTACGAGGTAGTAATAAAATCTGCACACACTCTACCTTCTCTGGACCTTACTCGTTGGATTTTACTGTTGTAATAGTGGTAAGTTGTATCTATTTCCTCTAGATATTCAAAGGTTAGTAAGCCTGCTCTAAATGATTTTTGAAGTTGACCGGTCCTAATTTCTTTTATTGCTTTCATGCATCATGTTTAAAAAAATTTATTGAAAATTAAATTGTTTTACGAGTTGAATGTTTGAATGTGGACTTTTTAAGAAGAATTCAAATTCTGTTAGAGTTTCAGGAAGCTACTTTATCCTAAATCCCTCATATTTAAAGGGTAACATATTTCCTGAAACAGACATCTTGAACTGATGGGTATTCGTAAAAAGATCGTATCTCCAGAATCCCACAAATTATGGGTATTCATAAAAAGATTAAGATCTCCAGTATTCCACAAATTCACGGGATATTCACGAAGACATTAACGATCTTCAAAGTCCCAATAAATTCATGGGATATTTATAGATCAAAACCCTTTTTTCTTTTTTATAATCAAATACATCAAGAAGATCCATAAAACCTCCTTTCATAGAGATCAAATCCAAATGCTCCTATATTCAAGAAATACGCTACTAACGACTCTCGAATTATGGAGAAATCCATATCAAATTTGAGAAATACACTACTGACAGCTCTCGAATTATGGAGAAAATCGAGAGAAGAATCAAGGGAGGAATAGATTTGTAACATTGTTGTTTCTTCATATTTTTATTGTGGTTGAAGTTTATTTTCCATGAACGAAAATTTGTTGGAAACACTAACATAAACATGTTTTTGATCTTTCTTTTCCTGTCTCCGTTTAAAAGAATGACCTACTTTTCTTTTATTCTGTTTTAAAAAGAAAGTTTTTTTTTTTTTAAATACTTGATTTCAATTTTCCACATTATATATTTAAGATTACAAGATTAAAATATAATTTGATACACTTAACGTAACTTTAGTTTGAGACATGAGACGGAGTCAGAATTTTCACGAAGGGGATTCAAAATTTGAAGAAAAACTAATTGAAGAGGATTTGACATTTACTATATATATACATAAAAATAAATATAATATAAGTGGTGTATACATAGTATAATTTTCCATCGAAGGGGGTTTGATGAATCCCTATTACAAGGCTGGCTCTTCGAAAATCTTTTTCATTTTCTTAAACGCTATTTCAAGTAAAAATTGAAACGAAGGGAGTATTTTGTTTGAATGGAGTAGTAATTTATCATAATCATCAATCAATTTTGTTTTGTCTTCTAAATTTAAATCATTCAACTTTATTTAGTTAACTTTTAAGTTCATTCAACTTTGCCTAGTTAGTTTCATGATCCTTTAATTTTAATAGGAAATAAAATTTTTGATACTACTTAATGACGAACTGTAAATTTTTACAAAAAAAATTGTTCAAAAAACTAAAACTAATTGTTAGATTTATTTAGGATCCAACTCATCCTAAACCTAATCCAATTCTTACTAGCCATTTGGTCATGAAAACTAAAATTTTTTGAAGTTGGAGTTGAAATTGGAGTTGCAATTGTGTTTGACCATGTTTTTTTTTGACTTTTGAATTTTTTTTTTTTAAAATATTATTTTATGCCCTAACTTTTACAAATTATCAAAATCACCCAACTAAAATTTACCTGCTAATGGATAAAGAACACAATTAGTCACTATTATAAAAATAATTACATATACATGGTTATATTTAATGAATTTCAATTATGACATATATAATATTTACATTAATAGTCGTTTTCTCATATTTGAAAATTTTAAATATGGATGTTATATTAACAGATCACTGCTTCCTGTTTTTTAGGTAACAAATATTATCTTTCAAACAAATTTATTTTTTTTAGGAATTTATTTGATTTATTTCCTTCATTTTCCGTTCCTAAAAAATAGGGAGTGATGAGTTGTTATTAAATTTTAGGCTACCGTTAATTTATTTCTTTAATTTTCTTATACATGAAAGATTTTACTGTGTGTGAATAAATTATTTCTATGTAAAACATGTTTTGCAAATTTATGGTATATTATATCATATACCATAAATATATAAATATGCTTAGTATATTTCTTTATACTTTGCATTTTTATATATGTGTGTATATGATGTATACATGGTATAAACTTCATATATAACATACTTTGTATATTTATATTATAAATATGCTTAGTATGTTTCTTAATACTTTGTATATTTATATATGTGTATATGATATATACATGGTATAAACTTTATATATAACATACTTTAGGTTGTATATTTCTATTACAAATATAATACTTTATATATTTATGGGTATAAATATAAATTAGCAGTAAAATAATATTTTAAATAAGGAAGAAAATTAAATAAGAGATAAAAATAATGATGAGAGAGAAAAAGAGATATATATTAATTAGGATAACATTAAGTTTGAAATTATAATTATCTTATTTTTTAAAACTATTATACACGTAATATTGAAAAGTAATGTTATAAGGAGAGTTTTATGTAAAAATTTAAAAGATTGGGGTTATATGTAATAATAATAAACGTTGGAATTGGAGTTGAAAAATTGTGAAAACAACAAAAACCTGTTTTCCCTTTTCAGAATTTTTTTTGGAATTTTCATGGTCAAACATCACAATTTCTAACTCCGAAAAAAAAAATTTCAAAAAAAAGGAAAAAAATTTCATGGCCAAACGGGCCCTTAATTAACTCAACCCACTTAAAATGGATTAATTAGACAAGAGACATCCTCAAAATATATACTTATCAGTTGTCACATCATTAAATAGGTATCACAAATTGTATATTAAATTAAAACGACCATAAAAGTTAGTTATGAAAGTTGGATGAATTTTGAAATACGAAACAAAATTGAGTGATTATGGCATGATCAGTTATTATAATTTAAGTGATCATTCAGGTAATTTGGACTATATAGGTATATACGTTAGCTCATCAGGTCAGAAACGGATTCTGAATTTCAATTTTATGGGTCCAGAAACCTTTTAATTTTTTATTTTTTTTATTTTTTTTTGCATTGAACCTATTACATACTTAGGGTTATGAATTTATGTTTATTGTTCCACATCAATATTATGAATTCAATTAAACGCTTACCTATAATTCAACATCAATCCTCCAGATATTTATGTGGGTCTACTATTAATGATTTTTGAAGTTGATCAGCTCATTTGGTCCATTTTCTACGTCAACATAGTATCAATTGATTGAAATTTGTCACACACATAGTCAAAATTTATATTAAAAGGTTCAATGAATAATATTAAGTATGTATAAATAGAGTATAATTTTTCATCAAAAAAAATTTGAATGAATCCCCTGGCCTCGATCGGGCTGGCTCCGCCCCTACATACATATACTAATTTGGAAGATGACAACTATTTCGTAAAATTAATCGAGGTGCGTGCAAACTGATCCGAACATCACGATTATCAATAAAAATTTGTGTGTATTGTGTAACAAATCCGTAGTCGTTGTTGCGGAAATTTAGGGTACGACTATTTGTAATCCTAATTTTATCGAGAGAAATTCGTTCTACCTAATGTTTCATGTAAATCTCTTTTTCGGAAAATCGTGTTAATGTAAAATGTTTTGTACAGTAAAATCTTTCTAAATTACTCGATTAAATTCTGTAAGATAATATTTTTTCCCGATTCCAACTTGAATCAATAGAAAAAATCATCGATTTCGAGAAAATAATAATTTAACATATTTTCGAAAGACGCTATATAAATATATGATCAATTAATATTCTAAGTTAATAACTATTTAAAATTACAAAAATAGTGGTTTGGTGATAGAAGATCTAATTGTTGAAAGAATCAAAACTAAATTTGAGGATAACTCTTTTTTGATCTATAATTCTGATTACGAATCAAGAAGTCTTTATCACCAAGAGTGAGTTCTTCCTTTCGTGAAATTAGGAAAATAAAACGTATTTCTTCTTGTCTTAAGTATCTAAGACAATTTAGTGAAATATGATTCTAGTATTTTTTTTTTAAAATGAATTTTTGATTTTTATGGATGAAAAGAAAATTACACAAAGAGTCAAATGACCCAAACAATTCTAATATTCTAGTTGAAGCTCATCTTTAACTTTTCTTATTGAATCCAAAAGTTCTGATACTTGTCTTCTCGAATTGCAACAAAAATTGTGAAGAGTTCTAGACGTGATAAGTGCTTCCTTACGAGTAAATGGTTCCAAAGATATTGTATCATCTTCAACTTCATCATCAACGTTGTTTTCTCTGATGGTATCCACTATTTCTTCTAAGCTTTGGATCTCTGATCATGTATCACTTTCACCCGAGTAATCCAACAAGCTATTGACATTCATTTTATTACGGTAACTGAAGTCATTAATCATGACCTCAAGTTCATAAATGTCATTTTTACAAGTTCATGAATTAGTAAGATAGTCAAAATCACCTTTCTACCTTGAATCTTGAAGGGACGCTTTAAATTAATAAATATTAATTTATTAATTAAATAATATTTTTACAAAATAATACTAATATTTTATGGTCTCAATAATATTAATTTTTTTTTTTACTGTATTATAATTTTTAGTTGATCGTTGTCAAAATCACCATGGATTCCTAGGAACCTTCCATTATATGTTTTTCTCCAAAACTTGAGGTAATATTTAATATGGATCTTTCCATCAAATCAAATTCATTCATGATAAGCCCATATATATTTGATTGAACCATTCGCATTGCCTTTACATTTGAGGAAGGAATTCAATTCAATTCATAGGTAGATCGTGGGCCCCACTTCCCAACACGACTTATATTGGTTCAGGCGAATTCAGAATTTATTTTAATTCTACAAGTTCAATTTTATAAAGATTATTATCATTGAACGCCTCATTATATATTTAAAAAGTTATGAAATTATGTCTACTATTTATCACACTTTTGATAAATTTTTACAATAGATTTATTTTTTATAAGAGAAAATAGTCAAAAGCACCCCCCCTCGAACCTTTACCCCAAATCCAACTACACACTTATACTTTGCGAGGATCGTATGACTCCCCTGAACTATTTTAAAATGAAATTATTATCTCTCCCAACGTTGACATGGCAAGAGAATGTGTTTCACTCTCTTTTAAAGAGAGTGAGAATAAAAATAATTTATTAAAAATTTATTTTTAATATTTCTTTAAATAAATATATATAATTTTAACTATTATTTTTATTTCTTCTTCTTCTTCTTCTTCTTCTTCTTCTTCCATTCTTCTTCTTCTACTTCAATGGCATCCAAGAACTCATCAATGACACTTCTTCTTCTTCTTCTTCTTCTTCTTCAATGGCTTCTTCTTCTTCTTCTTCTTCTTCTTCTTCTTCTTCTTCTTCTTCTTCTTCTTCTTCTTCTTCTTCTTCTTCTTTCAACTTAGATTGAAAAATTCGAATTAATTTTTGGGTTAGAATCATTCCTTAGCTCCCCAAAAATTGATTAACGTTGAGAATGTTGAAATTCATCGAAAAAAATAAAGTTACCGGAATTTTGAATTTTGCCGGCGCCGTCACTGTCCAGCGCCGATGGACATCGAATTTTGAATGTTGAAACAATATCGAATTTGGTGAAAATTGAATATTTTTGGACATTAATTATTGATTTGATTTTGATAGGATTACCTATCGTGTGAATTTCATATGATTCATTATGCCATTGAAGCCATTGAAGAAGAAGAAGAAGAAGAAGAAGAAGAAGAAGAAGCCATTGAAGAAGAAGAAGAAGAAGAAGAAGAATTGAATGGCATATGATGTGGAATTAATTTTTTATAGTAAAAAAAGTAATATGACGTGAAATTGGGTGGAATGACACGTGGCAGCGCATGTAGACCACAAATTAAAATAAAATCTGAGTATGGGCTTTTAGATGGGTAGATATTCCACTTTAAAATAGTTCGGGGGGGGGGGGGGGGGGAGAGGGTAATAATTCCATTTTAAAATAGTTCAGGGGATAGGACTCCCGTAAAGTATAAGTGTGTAGTTGAAATTTGGGGTAAATGTTGGGGGGGCTTTTGACCATTTTCTCTTTTTATAACATCAAAAGTTATGAATTCAATTAAATTCGTACCTATAATGATATATTTGTTCCTGCGTTAGCTTGTCATAGGTGACAATCTTGTCTCTCATTGATGCATCTGTTTAAGATATCACAAGACAAATGAACGGATCCATATTCATTTTTTATACTTTCAAAATTTAAGAGATTCAATCCTAATATTAGTTGGTACAATAAACTAATCACGAGAACAAGCGATATAAATAATTCTTGAAGAATTTATTAGTTCGTCAATACATGTCTAATGCTCAATATGTACATATTTCGAATATCACAATCGTTCATTTCAACTAATGAACTTTTTTGTATTAATAAATTTCAAGTTTACCATGACATGTGATTTTTCCTTTAGTAAACTTCTAGTTTACTATGACATGAATTTTATATAAATAAATTCCAAATATATCTCATCATGTTTGAATAACTTTTCACATTCATATTTCTTATCATAGTAGCTTAGAGATATTCAATCTTCCAGCTATTCTATCTCTTCTGGAGGTGGATTGTGATATCTTCACAACCAAAAATAAATACAATCATATTCACCTCAGAGTATATAGATCTGTATTTATAATAATCAAAATTCTCATTCTCTAGAAATGAAATATAATCGTGCCTTAAGTGTATCAAATTATGATAACTTATAACCTCTTTCAAAATATTATTAATTTAAAAGCAATTCGAGGCATACATGTGATTGGAGAGAATTTTCTCTAATATGTTGTTCAAACATATATCATGCTTCAAAGTATTACAAAATACTAGAAAATTAAACCAATTATGCGGACCTATTTTTAAACTCTTTCAGAGTTCCAAACAAATATGTTGTCTTTGCTTGAATTTTGAATCATGTTATAGAACTTGAAGAATTCAAATAAAATAAATAAGAAAGCATCTATGGATTAATGTTTAAAGTACTGTCTCATCTTTAAGAACAAACTTCAATTGCTCATTTAGAAGAGTTAACAAAAGTTGATATCCCGTCAAGAATCGAAGGGTGACGATTCTGCTGATACTCATTAAATATTGATAGACACTTGATCTTAGGTGGATTTATGCACATAAGCCTTGCTATCTGATCTTAACTAGCCTTGTTTTGAGAGTTTCTCTTATGCTTATTGAGTTGTTAATGATCTGAATGAGCATCTAAATGTTTAGTTATGCAATGTTAGTGTTTAAGGTGTGTTTATAATGAATTTGGAGTTAAAATACTAAGTTCAAGTTCAAACATGAAAACCAATACACTTAGCCTGAGCTATGCTCCTTTCTAGTTAATCGTGTTAGATTCTATAGTATTTTGAACTCTAAAATGTGGTGTTTGATATTATAGGATGCTAGGTGAATTGATCAAGATGATAAATAGATGTTACACAAGCTGAAAATCAAGTATAAACAACACCACAAAGCTTGGGATGAAAGGATAAACACATGGACTTTACATGATGCAAAGCTCGAAATTTTGAACTCACTGGCGTGTCACGCTGCCTAGAAGGAACGATAAGGACATGGAACGCCCTTGGCTGCATTATTGATGGCACATTCTAGTATCATAGTGCGATAGTGGCGTGCCACAGACCCTAGGCCACAAGATAAGGGCGTGACATGCCCCTATGTTAAAAATAGCCAAACTTGTCCTACTATAAATCAGACACTTAATCATTATTGTATACACCTTGGATGTCCTTGGGGATTGAAGATAGGCTGGAGAGCACTTCAATTAGGGTTTTTACTTCATTACTTTAGTTTGCTTTTGTATATTAACATGAATTCATTGATTACGTGTGTGTTCATGAGTGGCTAAACATCCTTTTCTGGGGTTAAGGCCAAGAACATGAGTACTATTATTATAAATTGATTTGGTTTTGGTTAATTATCACTATTTTAAGGATTCACGGCCCTTAAAATACATGCTTAACTCTATTATGAACCCAGAAGGACAAATGATAGAGTAGAACGTGTGATGAATAAAATAGGATCGTAATTTCAATTGAATGATGTTATGACTTGCACTTAGGATTGAAATATACTTAAGTGTTCTATTTGGTTCTAGTATGGGATGGAGTATGAATACATTTAACTTAGTTTTTGCATTTCCGCTCAATGATATAGTTGTGGGGCTAAGTTGATATAGTTGTGGGGCTAAGTTAGATAGTTGATTAGAGGTCCGGAAGGCCATAGTCATAATATCAACCTCGTGAACCAACAACCAAGATAATTAACCTTAACCAATGAAGTTTATAGCGGAGTATGATTGTTCGTAGCGCATTAACCCTGAGCTTCTCCCCATAATTGTTCAAACCTTTTACTTTACCACATTGTTTAGTTTACTTTTAGTTATAATTCTCAAACTCTTTGGTGGTTAAGTGTACACGTAGTAAATCTTAACAGTTGAACTAGTCTTGGATAGTTGTTTAACCAAGTCCCTGTGGAATTGATACTTAGCTTTCTTTAAGGCCACCATATTACTTGGGTGGACCATGTACACTTGTGTATGCGCTTGGGCGCAACAACACTCAATATATCTTGATAGATATTCACTATATCTTGATAGACATTCATTATAATGTAAATACCGACAATATATATAATATGTATCTATTCTTGAATCGAGGATCTTTCGAAAACAATCACTCCACCTCTACAAGATAATGATAAAATTTACGTACATTTTACCCTCTTCAGACCTTACTCGTCGGATATTCAAAGGTTAGTAAGTCTGCTCTTAATGATTATTGAAGTTGACCAGTCCTGCGTCGACAACATGTTATCATAGCTCTAATTTCTTCCATTTCATCCATCATGTTTACTATAAAAACTTAATGAAATTAAATCGTTTTACTCTCTTTGTTTAAATAGAATGATCTATTTTTTTTTAAATTTGTTTAAAAAAGAATGATCCTTTTTTTCTTTAATAATACTTTAATCTCAATTTTTCATGTGACATATTTAAGATCATAAGATTAAAAGACATTTTGATATATTTAACATAACTTTAATTTAACACCACAAGATTCAAAGTCTTTCTTTATTTTCTTAAATTTCATGCCAAGTCAAAGTAGATATATTTTTTTTTTAAACAGGGGGAGTATCTTATTTGAACGAAGTAGTAATTAATAATAAGAGAGAAGTATCTATTACTCCCCTAAACTTGTCGACTTTTATATTTGGTACACCTAAACTTTAAACCGTCTTAAATATCTCAACTCCCCCCCCCCCCCCCCCCCCCCCCCCAAACTTGTTGTTTGAAAACTTCGACTGGCCCTTTTTTGCTGAAGGATCAGAGAGTGTTTTACACGCGCGGACACGTGGAATAAACCATTCACGTGTCTGTCCACGTGGATAAATACTATATCTACTTCCCTCGTATTTATCCTATATTAAAAAATAACCCATTTTTACCCTTAATTATCTGATTTCTTTCTAAAAAAATTATTTTTAAAAATTTTTCTCTACTCCTAAATAGTAAATGGTTGAATTTTCATCGATCAAGTAAGCTATTATCTAAATAAATTATATTTTTTTATGTGTTAAAAATATGAAATTATTTTTTCGGTTAGTGTTTCATAATAGTTTTCGATTAGTGTTTCAATTAGGATTTTGAAGTTCTTTATACTACAATTGCAAACAGTCAAATATTAGTTGAATAGTAGTATCAACTCCTTTTCCATTTGTGCTCAAGCAATAAATTCACTATCGAAATGAAAGATATTGTTGTATGTATTACACCTACGACAAAAATTGAATTTGACTGACCGATGAAAATTAATTCAGAAAATTATAACATTCTCATTGATATTGTTCGATTAAGATCATGTACGCACTATTTTTCTCAAAAATTTTACACCATTAAGAATATTCTACACCTTATATGTAGCTTCTTTTTCTTTTCAGCTACTAATGTGGGATTTTGTTCGTGTACCCAACACTCATATCCAAAAATCTTTTCAATTCATCAAAAAAATTATATTTTTTTTTGTGTTAAAAATATGAAATTATTTTTTTCGGTTAGTGTTTCATAGTAGTTTTTTATTAGTGTTTGGATTAGGATTTTGATTAAATCAAAAATCAAATCGTTAGGGACTAAAAATCGATAATCAATATAACTACATTCTCTTTATTATAAGTATGTATCTTAGTTTCTTTAGTATTTGTTTTGCTATTATCTTTTAAAATATCTACTTCAATATTTGGTAGATTTTTTTAGTTACAATAACTCGTATGATATATATAATTAAGATTACAAAATTGAAGCAGTTTCATAAAAATGAAAACTGGAGTTTTAGATTGAATTAATAAACGGTATGCAATTTTTTTTTAGAGTAATAAACGAAATTTTTACGAAATTAATAAACGGATGAAATTTTTATTTCATAAACTAATTAGGAGATAAATTGAAGCTTTACAAAATTGATAAATAGATGATTTTTTTTTTTTAGATTGGAAGTAATGGAGGAAGAGGATAATAAATAGGGAGAGGGATAATTGAATTTTTAAAAAAATTAAAGAAAAATATTTTTTTTCGTATTTTAATCATTAATAATGTTGATTTGGCCCAAAAAATACTTCAGATGACGTGTGAAAACCAAACATTTCGCTACATCAACAAAAAGAGCCACGCCACGTACTAAAAGAAAAAGTTTGGGGGATATTTAATACGGTTCAAAGTTCAAATATACCATATATAAATGTCGACAAATTCAGGGGTAATAAATACTTCTCTATAATAAAAATCATCAATCCATTTTGTTTTATCTTCTAGTTAGCTCTTAAGGTCATTCAAATTTACCTAGTTAGTTTCATAATCGTATAATCGTTTTAGTAGGAAATACAATTTTTGGTGCCCGCTAATCATGAAACGAAGACAAATTTTTAGGAAAAAATATTTAAAAAACTAAAACTAATATTTAGATTTATTTAGAATCCAACTCATCCTAAACCTGATTCACTTCTTAACTCAACCCACTTAAAATGGATTGATTAGATAAGAGATATCCTCAAAATATATACTTGTCAGTTGTCGCATCATTAAATAGGTATCAAAAATTATACATTCAACTAAATGACCATGAAAGCTAGTTATGAAAGTTGAATATAATGGATTTTGAGATACAAAATAAAGTTGAGTGACTATAGTGATCAGTTACTACAAACTGAGTAATCATTCAGGCACTTTGGACGATATATAGGTAAATACATTAGCTCATCAAGTCAGAAACGAATTCAGAATTTCAATTTTATAAGTTCACGAATCTTTTATTTTTATTTTTTTTATTTTTGCATTGAACCTATTACATATTTAGAGTTGTGAATTCATGTATACTATTCCACATCAATAATATAAATTCAATTAAACGTGTACCTATAATGATACATCTGCCTCAGGTCAGACTTAAAATTGAGTAACTATGGTGATCAATTACTATAAATTGAGTGATCATTTAGGCACTTTGAACTATAGGTATATATGCTAGTTCATCAGGTCAGAGACAGATCGTAAATTTCAATTTTATGAGTTCACAGATCTTTTAATTTTTTTTTTTTTAACATTGAACCTATTATATATTTCAAGCTGTGAATTCATATCTACTGTTCCACATTAATATTATGAATTCAATTAAATGCGTACCTATAATGATACATGTTCTTCAGGTCAGGCTTAACATCAATTTTCCAGATATTTAGAAGCTGCTAGAAAGAAGGTAGGTAGTATGTAGGCCTGTTATTAATGATTTTTGAAGTTGATCAGGTCATTTGGTCCATTTTCTAAGTCAACATCGTATCAATCAATTAGTCCCACATAGAGGCGGAGTCAGAATTTAATGTTTGAGGGTTCTGAATTTATGACGGGACAACAATCTCGAGCTAAAAAGGCTAAACATTGACAGGGCGGAGGTTCAAACCCACACATCTCCACACAGCAGAAGGCTTTTCCGCCTTGCTCCTGATCATTGAGTCATCATCTTATTGATGTTGTGGGGATTCAGACGATTTTTATTTATATATAGTTATTGAATTTTTTAATACAAATACAAAGTCTATGAAAAAGTTACTGGGTTCGTCCAACCTCCCACAATATACACTAACTCAGTCCCTAGTTTCACACAAATGATGTTGGAGTCACAAGTTACACTAAGAAGTTTTAAATTTGAAAAAGTAAATACATAAATAAATTTAGCTATTTATAAATATAATATAGTTTTTTATTTGAAAAAAATTTGAATGAAACCGCTGACCTCAAGCTGGCTTCACCCATGCGTACATATACTAATTTAGTGCTATAATTGATAATATTGATATTAATTCAACTACTAAAATTGACATTCGAATATTCATTCTTTGAAAAGCAAATTTACCTCATGCAATATTCCCTTCACGTATTTGATATGGTGCACATGGATAAAATTAAGAGAATAGGCACATTATGAGCAAACAAAATGTTAATTTGGTGCACTAAAATTTTTACTTTATTTAAGATATGAGAAAAGATTGAATCACAATAATTTATTAAACGCAACCTTATCCCAAATGGGAGTTACAAATATTCATTCTTAAATTATGAGTGGTTATTTTCTATCAGGAACGCTATGTCATTTTCAATCCAGATGTATTTTGGATGCTTAAAGGCCTCGCTGACACGAAGTGCTTCAGAAAGATTCTTCTTTATTGATGGTTGTAGACACGTGATTTTTGATCCTCCTTGAATTCTAACTTATTTTTCAGTATTTATATTTATATTTATATTTATATTTAATATAACATTATTTAGAAAAAATAAATGTGAATAACAAATTTCAAATTCAGAAAGCAGTAGAGAAAAGATAAATAAAAATTTGCCAAAAAACAGTGACGCAACAATAACTCAGTAGGTTGCTCCGATCATATTGCCGCTTAAAACATAAATAAAAAAAATTGATCAAAATCCATCCCTTTTCCGACGAATCAGCCGGCCCTGCGCCGGCGCTGTTATATCTTCTCCCTTTTTCCCTCTTTGTCAGAACCGATGAACAAACAACCATCACCACCAGAAAACACTCATACCCGCCGGATTCAACCACCACAGTCCCAAAAATTGAAAAAAAAAAACTGCTACCTCATCGCTGGAATCGCCGGTGAATAGGAGAAACTGTCGGCGCCATCCCTCCATCTCCCCTCTCTGGCGCCATTCTCCGACCGACCCCATCCTCACAACACTAACACAGTCGCAGAACCGGCGACTATCCGTTACCAGATCTAACCGGCGTCACCTCTTCTTCCCTTTCCCCTTTCCTCGCCGATGCCAACCATTGCCACCGGTGCCGCTCCCTTTTCTCCCTTCCCCGCGCTGCTATTCTCTTTCCCCTCTCCGATGCTACCTTCATATCTGATCACCGGATGGCCAACGTCCTAAAACCAATCCACAGCCCAACGCCACCAGTCTTCAGGTCTGCTGTTTGCATTGATCTTTCCTTCCTATTTTCCTCCCGTTCGCCGTCACCAACTCCGGCAGTGACTATCGTTGTTTGTTTTCTTTTATTTTTTAAAAAATAATACGCTATAAGGGTGTTAATGCTAAATTCATTGGAATTTTTTTTTATTATTACTTTATGAGAAAATTATATTAATCTCTTTATTTAACAATATTTCGTCATATGTCAACTTATAATTAAGAATATGATATTAATTTAATCTTCAATATATATTTTTTTAATTATATCTCATTTGAATTTTATATAACTTTATTTCCAGTTTGTTCAATTTTTCTTTTTTCATGAATTTATCTCTAATTAGATTATTGTGATTTTTGTGTTAACTTATCTTTTAAAAATATGATTTGGGTTTGTATGAATTTTGAAGAGATTAAATTTTAGAGATAATATTAGTTTAATATAATATACGTAGATTTGTACATTTTATTATTTTATAAACAAAATTTAATAATTATTTATGGATTTAATTAATTACGTCAAATGAATTTTTGTTTAATTTATTATTAAGAGTTTAGGTAAATTTCAACACGTTCAAAAATATTTGTCTCAATTAAAAATGCGGCATACACATCTTTTTGAGACATTTAAAAATTCATGGATACAATAATGCACTTTGACAAATATTTTTCTAAATTTTTATTTTTTATTTTAATACAATAGTTTTAGTATAATAAAAATAAGCGATTTTAGGGCCTACTAACATAATCTGTCAAAATAATTTAAGTTAAGATAAGTCAATAAAAGCGACCGTGCTAGAACCACGGGACTCGAGGGGTGCTTCACACCTTTCCCTCGATCAACAGAATTCCTTACTCGGTCTTTTGTTTTCGCAGACCATAATAAAGAGTCATTTTCTTTTGATTAGGGATTCAAAAAGGTGACTTGGAACACCAAAACTCAATTCCAAGTGGCGACTCTGTAATTAAAATAATTCCTATTCAATATTGTCACTTTAATTGGAAAAACCTTTAAACTCGACCTCCGAGCGAAAAAGGGGTGTGACATCTCTGGCGACTCTGCTAGGGAATAATAAGAATTCGAGCTTTTAATATTGACTTATACTTGCTTTAATTATTGTTGATATTGTGTTTATTGGCCTTATGTGCTACTTGTCGCTTATTTACCGCTTTGATATTATTTGAACTGTATTATATATTATTTTCTCTCCCGTACCCCCTCTCAGTCTCTGAAATAGGATAGAGGGAATGCAGCATATGCATCCCACCTTCTTTTTGAGATAGTCGGAGTGTCAAGGCACCTGGTGAAGGATATAGTCACATATGTTAGGCGGGGTTCGGATCGACAACGAAGGCGGTGTTGCCCTGCTACTGACCAAGTTGTCCCTCCCCGGCTCAAGTGTCCGCTCGAGTAATTCAGTCTAGACACTTATCCCTATTAGGTTTAAACTTAGAAGAACTGAAAACTTAGAATCTGGTTATCCCTATTAGGTACCGCTTTATTTGCATCATATGCATTTGACTTAACGAGACTCAGCACAGGGGCCGGGTCTATTTAGGATAGGTGACCTAATTTATAAAGACCAACATGTTCATTCTACGTGCTCTTTGACATTTTCTTGGAAGGCTATTTATTTGTTGACCGGCTTTAGGCAATTTTAAAATGCGAGAGATTAATTTATGCTCAAATTTAGTTAATCATTTTTTTGAAAAGAAATTTTTATTTAAAAAAAAAAAAATAAAGAAAATTTTTAAATGTACAACAACATAGTTTTTACAATCTTCATGAACTACGAGAGTCTGATTCTCACTTTTTATGAGATACGTAGGAAGTCCTACCTAGGATACGATCATTTATTTGAAAAATAATAATAGTATATTTATTCACAAATTTATTGAAGGATATTTTTGAAAAAAATAATAAGAAAAAGAAAAATGATCGTTTTTATGAATATTATTATCTTTATTTTACTTTTCATTCTTATTTTCAAAATTAATTTTAACATAAAAATCATAATAGCTTGAACCTTTAGGGGTCGTGAGCTGAATTTTTGCAAAGTAATAAAATATATAAACATATATTTTAACAGTCCTGAACCTTTAGGGGACATGAGGCTGAGATTTTTATACAACTTCATACACAAAACAATCATTCTTCTTTTTCTTTATTTCTAAGTCATTTTATTTTATTTTTGTTCTTTTAAGTATACTTAGGAGTATTGTCTTCAAAAATATAGTTTAAATTTGTCTAGAGGTTTGTTATTGCAAACTTTTTAAAAGAGTCAATTTAAATAAATGATTTTCCTAAAAATATTATCAGTCATATCTCTCTCACTTTGATAAAATTGTTCTTTACAACTAAGTCCCAATAATGATCGCATTAGGTCTCACGAGTCAAGATTAAATTCTTTGAAAATTAATAAATTAAGTTCTGCCTAAGTCTAGACATTTATTAATCTCACGTCCTTATCAATAGGTATAAAATGTCTCCTCCGGTTCGTGAAAAATGTCAAAAGAGAAAGAGGGATTAGAGTGTACCACTTCAGGTTGTTGATGAACTGCAGCTTTGGTTATGGTGGAATGCAATGGATACATTTGATTATGACGAGATGCACAAGTATTTGGGTTTATTTACGAGTATCATGAGAATCAACCCTAATAGGGGAGTGATTGTTGCATTACTGAATTTCTGGGACCCGAGGAATAATGTATTCCGCTTTTCAGATTTTGAGTTGACACCGACTTTAGAGGAGATAGCGGGCTATGTTGGATATGATGATATGTATCGGAAGAAACTTATAGCCCCAAGACTTATTTTGATGAGAAAATTTTGCAAGCTCATGAACATACGGAACACAAAAGAAGAATCAATGAAAAAAGGTTGGGTTTCCTTGCAGTTTTTGTATGACAGATACGGAAGGCAAGAGGGGTTTGAAACGTACGGCAAACAACTTTGTAATAAGGGAAGTTTTGAGGCTTGAAAAATTCACAGAAAATTTGCATTCATGGTAGCCTTTTTAGGCACTATGGTCTTCCCAAGAAGAGAAGAAAAAATTAATATTCGTTTAGCGGGAGTGGTACAGATACTGATTAAGAAAGATTACACTATGGTACAAATGATCCTAGCTGATATTTACCGTGCTCTGACTGTTTGTCTGAAGGGAAAGAGTTTTTTCGAGGGATGTAATATCTTGTTACAGATGTGGATTGTGGAGCATATTTATCAACGTCTTACATTGACAAGGTTTGATCCCGAGCGATTTAATCACATCAACGATTACGAGGAAAGGATGGAGAAATATAAATGTCCAAAAGAAATTGGAGATTGGGTTAAACTTTTTCGTTCTTTGACGGCAGATTAAATCACTTGGAATCTCCATTGGTTCCCTTGGAGGCAAGTCATACATAGTTCTGTCATTCGTCCGTTCTTGTTATTAATGGGTATTAGAGGTGTTCAACCGTATGTTCCATTGAGGTTTCTACGTCAGCTAGGCAGGCGTCCAATAATTCCCATAATGAAAAATATGACTGAGTTTGTATTTGAGGTCAGACCTGAGATTCCACTTCCAGAAGATTTGGCCCAGCAGATTTGGGAGGGTTGCCGTGTTATGGGGATTAAAAAGATGGTCATAGAGTGTGAGAAAGGAGAAGTGCATCCAAATTATCATGAATAGTTTGAAGAACAGTCGAGTCCGCCAGTCAGACCAGAAAGATCGGTTAAGGGACCTATAGATCAGGAAGCTGCAATCAGGATAGGGATTGAAAGAGCCATGTGAGAACATCATGAAGCCAACCAAGTTCTGAGAGCAGAATTAGAGCATGCCAGGGCAAAAATAGACGAACAACAAAGGGAATTTGCTGAAGAGAAAGCTAAGTCAGCAGATATTGAGGTTGCACTTCGAGGACAAATCAAGCTTGCTACCACTAGGGGGTCACACTTGCAGAACTTGCCGCATCTCACCGACAACAGTTGTAAGAAGTTGAGCAGAACACGTAAGAAGAATTTGATCGAGAGAGATCTCAAAGGATCCATGAAACAGGAATATTGCGTGAACAGTTGGAGGTTGCTTCTGCTCGTGAACAACGTGCAAGAGAGATGGTTGATTTACGAGATCGACAGGCCCAGAAATGGGATCAGGCCTTCAGTTTCCTTCGAGGGAAGGTTCGCCGTGTAGCACGGGATACTGCCAAAATGGGTTTGGATTATCAGCAGTTGGATTGCGAGGACTTTTTGGCACAAGTACCAGCTTTCGGACAACTACTCACTACTTCATTAGAGGACATATATTTGAGTTTGGGAGGACATATTAAACCAAAGTCTCCTTGAATGGATCGTTGTTTTCTTTGTCATAGTTTTTCATTTTCAGTTTTAAAACTTCTTGTTTAGATATTATGTCTTTTAGTTTTCAGATGTCAGTTAGTAGGTTTTATTTTAGGAGTTGGGTCAGTTATTTTGTCGCATTTATATTATAGAATGTAATGAAGTTGACTATTTATTTCTATATACATTACATATGTTTTACTTCACTTACTTTATTTATTTTCTTCAATAATAAAAAAAAAAAGACAAAACAATTTTGTTAAATTTCTCCCGAACTACGCAAAATCTGATTCATGTCCTGGCATGATACGTAGGCAACCCTCCAAAGGGTTCGATCATAATTTTTGACAAAAATACGCCTTAAAAGCTGGGATGAAACACAAAGCCTTCCATGATAGGTTGGAAAATGCATATAGAAGCATGACATATAACATGACATTATAATGTGTTAAATATATAACACTCACCCGTTTGCTACTTGGTCACAGAAAGATAAAGTTATTGGTGGTTAGTTTGTGGTTTAAATTGGCATCACATCCGTGTAACACCAGATACAAGGGTAAAAGAAGAATGACCCACAGAGAAGGTATAGGTCTGATAGTGAAGAAGAGCAAAGTCAGTTGATTTCGCAGGAAGTAGCATCAATGGAAGAAATAATGTCATTAAAGCAACAAATGGCGGAGATGTACCAAGCTTGGTTGAATGGACAAGTCTCGCCTTCTTCAATCCCTGGACTTTCAACTTCAAATGATCCAAATTCTGACCCAGCTCAAACTAGGGATCCATTTTACCCACCAGGATTTGGCCCATTTGCTAATATGTCTGGAGTTACTGGTACTTCTACCATGCGCCCACCAAATCCATCTGTCACAAATAACCCACTTTTTACTTCTATAGTGCCAGCTACTGTGGGTACTCAACCGACAGTACCGAAGAATATGGGAAAACCAAATCATGATATGTTATATCCTCCTGAAATGACTTTCAAATCCCAAAATCCATCTTATCATGTTCATCAACACGATACACCTATCGTGATTGAAAAGATTGCTAAGAATGAGGAATAGGAGGAGATGACTAGAAAAGTTAGAAGCCTGGAATAGAGTATGGAAATATTCAAGGATTAGGTGGACCAAAAAGTATTTCATACAAGGATTTGCCTGGAACAGAGTATGGAAATATGCAAGGATTAGGTGGACCAAAACGTGTTTCATACAAGGATTTATGTATATTTCCTGATGTCCATTTGCCGATAGGGTTCAAAATGCCAAAATTTGACAAATATAAAGGACACGGCGATCCTGTAGATCATTTGAAAAAATTTTGCAATTAATTAAGGGGAGCAGGAGGAAATGAATTATTAATGGCTTACTTTGGAGAAAGCCTTACAGGGATAGCTTCTGAATGGTTCATTGACCAAGACATTTCTCGTTGGCACATGTGGGACGACATGGCTTGAGATTTCGTTCAACAATTTCAGTATAACATTGAGATAGTGCCAGATCGCACTACGCTTGCCAACATGAGAAAAAAGATGACCAAAAGTTTTCAAGAATATGTCGTCAGATGGGGAGAGCAGGCTTCAAGATTCAGACCATCAATAAAAGAATCTGAAATGATTGATATTTTTCTGCAAGCACAAGAACCTGATTATTTCCATCATTTGCTCTCTACTATCGGAAGCACATTTGCCGAAGTTATCAAAGTTGGAGAGATGGTAGAAAATGGAATCAAATCAGGAAAGATCATCAGCCAGACCGCTTTGAAAGAAACAACACAGGCAATTCAAAGTAGTGCAGGAAGTTTCGGGGGAAAGAAAAGAAAAGAGGATGTAGCAACTGTCATGACAGGTGCACGACAAAATTAGAAAGGTGCGCATCAAACATTCGCACAAAATCCATTTTATTTCGTTCCATCCCCCAAATATCCTATTTACAATACACAACCAAATGCTCGGGCTCCTTCTTACCCGCAATGGCGTGCACCAGCAATCCAAAATCATCTACCGGCCCCGCAAGTTCAAAGAGGCTCTCCTAGGTCTAATTTCCAGCCTAGAGCAGACTTCAAAAGGGATAACATGGTAAAAGATAATTTCACTCCTATTGGAATATCTTACACCAGTTTATTTTATAGGCTGAGAAAAATGAATGTTCTAAACCCAATTGAGAGAAGGATCCCGAATCCTCCTCCGAAGAACTTGGACTATTCTAGAAGATGTGAATATTGTTCTGATGCACCAGGGCACGAAACAGAGAAATGTTGGTATCTGAAAAGTGACATTCAAGAGTTGATTAATACCCAACAGATCATCGTAGAAAGTTCAGACGCTCTAAATGTCAATCAAAATCTGCTACCAGATCATAATGAAACAAACATGCTCGAAGTGATACTCAGTGGTGAAGATACTACGATTTCCTTTAAGCCTATCATTAAAATTAAAACTGATTCAAAAAAATCCGCAAATGTTGTGGATTTGACAAAAGAAAAGCTTGCAGAAGCGGAGGTGGTAATAATAAAACCTGAATCATCGAATGTTCCCTTGGTGGTGGGGAAAGAGATTTCAAAAAATATTGGGTCAAGTCAAATAAAGCCGAAACTCATTATTCTTGAAAGATCCAATAAGCCTTTTGTAATTATAAAAGAATCCCCCATAGCTCCTATTGTTATTAAACCAGTATCACAACTGCCTATGGTTCATACCAAGGCAATCCCTTGGAATTATGATCGTATTGTGGTGATGAACAAGGGGAAAAAGTGACTGAAGATGTAGATAAAGTGGGGAGATCAACTCGATCTAGAAGATGTTATGCTCCTGTAGATTTAAGAAAGAATAAACAAGGCGGTGAAAAACAAATGACATTCAAGAAACCTGTTACTGATGAAAAAGCTGAAGAATTTTTAAAGAGAATGAAATTGCCAGAATATTCTGTTATAGAACAGTTGAAGAAGACACCAGGACAGATTTCTTTTTTGTCTTTATTGATACATTCAGAGGAACACCACAAGGCTATAATGAAGATTCTTAACGAAACATGTGTTCCCAGTGAGATTAAAGTGAATCAACTGGAAAAAGTTGTTGAAAGGATCCTTAAAGCAAATAAGATTACTTTCTCAGACGATGAATTACCTGTGGAAGGTACTGGACATAATAAGGGTCTCTACATTGGTGTAAAATGTGAGCACTCCATCATCACTCGAGTATTAATTGATGGAGGATCAGGTGCTAATATTTGTCCTATGTCAACTTTGCAAAAGTTGAATGTTAATGTGGAGAGAATTCGACCTAACAATGTATGCGTCAAGGGTTTTGATGGATCAAAATCTGATGCCCTTGGTGAAATAGAACTCATATTGACAATCGGGCTTGTAGATTTTTCTATGGATTTCCAAGTGCTGAACATTGATGCTTCATATAATATGTTATTGGGAAGGCCATGGATTCATAGGGCTAAAGCAGTCGCATTAACGTTGCATCAAATGGTCAAATTCGAATGTGACAGGCAAGAGATAGTTGTTCATGGTGAAGGAGAATTATCCATGTATAAAAACTACTCTGTTCCCTCCATTGAAGCAGATACTGCCAATGTGTTAATTCATCAAGCTTCTGAGGTAGTGGATGTTGAGCATATCCTTGAGGGGAATCTCATCACAAGACCACAATTGTCCTCTGCATTTGTTATGGTAGTGAATGAAATATTAAAACATGGTTTCGAACCAGGAAAAGGTCTAGGGATGTTTTTGCAAGGCATTGTTCATCCGATAAACCTCAATGAGAACTTTGGTACTTTTGATCTGGGATACTAGCCTACTACTGAAGATATAAAGAAGGCTAAAAAGCGTAAGAAAGAGTCGTGGTCACTTACTAAGCCGATACCGCCACTTCACGAGTCTTTTATCAAATTTAGTGTTGTTGGATCCTCCAAGTTACCTGCTACAGAATCAAAGAATGATGATGATACAGAGTTTATTGACTTTTTTCAGAATATGTTAATTGAAGCTGATATGGTTGAAATTGGGAAAGGTACCAGCAATGCAGATGTGCAGTTTATCGGCCCTGATGTCCTGCTTAACAATTGGGAGGCCACTCCTCTCCCTATTATAAAGGAGTCTTGGTAGTTTATTTGTTTTTTTTACAGTCTTAGTAGTTTGTTTGTTTTTACTCGTGTAATTTAAATCATTCTAGGATTGTAATTCAGAACTTTAAATCTAATATTTTAGGTTAAAACTCTTTCTATCTATGTTTCTAATAAAGCGTAGTTTCCCTTCGTTTTATTTTTAGTCTAATTTTTATTTATTTATTTTCTATCATGCAGTTCTTTCTATACCGATTCTAATGATATGACATGCATGAAGAATTATCAACCAGATTTAAAACCCAATCTAATTTTAAAATAATGAACAAGGAGGTTGAATACGATGAAGAGGAAACATTTGAGGATATAAACAAAGATTTCAAACAGTTTGAGAATAAGACAAATCCTAATTTGGAAGAAACTGCGGCGATCAATTTAGGAGATCATGAAAATATTAGGGAGACTAAGATAATTGTACATGTTCAACCATAAAAAAAGAAAGCTATAATTAAAGCTTTGCATGAGTATAAAGACATCTTTGTGTGGTCTTATGATGATATACCCGGTTTGAACACTGATTTGGTAGTTCACAAGTTGCCAATTGATCCTGCTTTTCCTCCTGTTAAGCAGAAGCTAAGAAAGCTCAAAACTGACATGAGTGTAAAAGTTAAAGAGGAAATCACGAAGAAACTTGAGGCTAAAGTCATTCGAGTGGCCCAGTATCCTACTTGGTTGGCGAATATTGTCCCTATTCCAAAGAAGGACGGCAAAGTTAAAATTTATGTTGATTATCGTGATCTAAATAAGGTGAGTCTGAAAGATAATTTTCCACTTCCCAATAGCCATATTTTATTGAACAATTGTGCCAAACATGATCTTGCGTCTTTTGTGGATTGTTATGCGGGGTATCACCAGATCATTATGGATCCAGAAGATGCGGAAAATACATAATTTATTATGCCATGGGGGACATATTATTATCGAGTCATGCCTTTTGGACTAAAGAATTCTGGGGCAACTTACATGAGGGCAATGACTACAATGTTTCATGACATGATGCACAAAGAGATTGAAGTTTATGTAGACAACGTGATCATTAAGTCGAGAGAACAATCTGATCATGTTAAAGATTTAAGATAATTCTTTAAAAGGCTTTGGAGGTATGATCTCAAACTTAACCCAGCAAAATGTGTATTTGGAGTTCCATCAGGAAAACTCTGGGGTTTTATAGTTAGTCGACGTGATATTGAGTTAGATCCTTCAAAAATAAAAGCTATTCAAGATCTGCCTCCACCAAAAAATAAAACAGAGGTGATGTGCTTACTTGGAAGGTTGAATTATACCAGTCGATTCATTGTTCAGCTTACAACAACCTGTGAGTCAATATTCAAGTTATTGAAGAAGAATGCTAAAGTTGAATGGACTGAAGAATGTCAAGAGGCATTTGACAGAATTAAGAGATACTTGTCGAATCTGCCTATTTTGGTTCCTCTAGAGCCAGGAAGACCCTTGATATTGTACATGTCTGTGTTAGACAATTATTTTGGCTGTGTATTAGGCCAACATGATGTCATGGGCAGAAAAGAACAAGCCATCTACTACCTCAGCAAAAAGTTTACCACTTATGAGGCTAAGTACACTCTTCTTGAGAAGACTTGATGCGCCTTAACTTGGGTAGCCCAAAAGCTGAAACATTACTTGTCATCTTATACTACATACCTTATCTCTCGTATGGATTCTTTAAAGTACATTTTTCAGAAGCCTATGCCCACAGGAAGACTCGTGAAATGATAGATGTTGCTCACAGAATTTGATATTATTTATGTGACACGAACTACAATGAAAGCTCAAGCCTTGGCGGATCATTTGGCTGAAAATATTATTGAAGAGGAGTATGAGCCATTGAAGACTTATTTTCCAGATGAAGAGGTATTGTATGTTGATGTGTTTATTTTTGAAGATTGCCATTCAGGCTGGAAGTTGTTCTTTGATGGAGCTGTTAATGTAAAAGGAGTGGGGATAAGAGCATTTCTTATTTCTAAATTAGGACAATATTATCCTATAACTGTCCAACTTCGATTCTACTGTACCAATAATATGGCAGAATACGAAGCTTGCATTCTGGGATTGAGATTAGCCATTGACATGGGGATTCAAGAACTGTTGGTATTGGGAGATTCAGATTTATTAGTCCACCAAATCAAAGGAGATTGGGAGACTCGTGATTCGAAACTCTTACCATATAGAGGTTGTTTGCAAGATCTTTGTAACAATTTGTATCAATAAAGTTCAAACACATTCCCAAAGCTCATAATGAGATTGCTGATGCTTTGGCAACCTTATCTTCGATGCTTCAACATCCCGACAAAACTTATATTGATCCTTTGCATATATAGATTCATGATCAACATGCATATTGCAATATTGTTGAGGAAGAACTTGATGGAGAACCGTGGTTTCATGATATCAAAGAATATATTCAGACTGGAAAATATCCTGTACATGCTGATGGTAACCAAAAGAGAACCATTCGACATTTGTCTAGTGGATTTTTCCTAAGTGAAGGAATCTTGTATAAGAGGTCCTGATTTGGGACTTTTGAGATGTGTAGATGCTAAAGAAGCTTCAAAAATTATGACTGAAGTACATTCTAGGATTTGTGGACCACACATGAGTGGGTATGTTTTGGCAAAGAATATACTTCGAGCAAGTTATTATTGTCTCACCATGGAGCGAGATTCCATCAATTTCGTTCGTAAATGTCATGAATGCCAGGTACACGGAGACTTGATACATTCCCCTCCATCTGAGTTACATACAATGACTGCTCCATGGCTTTTTATGGATTGGGAATGGATGTGATTGGACAATTGAACTAAAAGCTTTGAATGGACATAGGTTCATCTTGGTAGCAATTGATTATTTCACGAAGTGGGTAGAAGCAATGAATTTCAAGTCAGTGACTAAGAAAGCGGTGGTTGATTTTATTCACTCCAACATCATTTTTCGATTCGGCATTCCAAAGATAATTATCACGGATAATGCTGTGAATCTCAATAGCCATCTGATACAAGAAGTGTGCCAGAAATTTAAGATTATGCATCGAAATTCAACTCCTTATCATCCAAAGGCGAATGGAGCTGTAGAAGCTGCTAATAAGAACTTAAAGAGAATACTTCGCAAGATGGTGCAGGGTTCCCAATGATGCAACTCCTTACTTGTTAGTATATGGAACTGAAGCAGTTATACCTACAGAGATTGACATTCCATCTCTTCGAGTAGTTGTGGAAGCTGAAATTGGTGATGACCAATGGGTCAAGGCTCATTTGGAGCAATTAAGCTTGACTGATGAGAAAAGATTAACATCAGTATGTCATGGACAACTGTATCAGAAGAGAATAGCACGGGCATATAACAAAAAGGTGCGTCACAGACATTTTGAAGTTGGTCAGTTAGTACTAAGACGCATCCTACCCCATCAGATTGAAGCCAAAGGTAAATTTTCTTCTAATTGGCATGGACCATTCATGGTGAAGAAAGTATTACCCAATGACGCGTTATATCTGACTGATGTAGAAGGAAAAATGGAAGGAATGCCGGTCAATGCTGATGTAGTTAAAAGATATTATGTATGATATTCATGTACAATTATGTTATGTATGTTTTGTACTTACATTTTTCAAGATTGAAATGATGAAGGCATTTTGTTCTACTATCGGAATAATATATCAACCTTTGCTTACCTCTTTGAGCTTTTATTTTTCTTCGTACCCCTCTTTTGGAATCAAATTAAAGTCAGAAAAATAAAAAAAAAGTTGAAAAAAAAGAAGAAGAAAAAATCAATAAAAAATTCAAAATCAAGCAAAAGAATGGTGTTGCATGAACTACGTTTGACCTGATTCTTGCTATGACAAGATACGTAGGTATCCCTAGTCCGAGGTTCGGTCAAACCAAAAGAAAATTCAAATTACCCAGAATGAAAGAAAACTGGGGCAAAACTTTATTTTCTTAAAAGAATCGATTCCAAAAGTTGAATGTTTTACACAATATTGTGTAAATTTTGAGCCTCATGTCGACCTTTATTTCTAACCCTATCCAAAAGCCAAGTTACAACCAAAGAATAACCTTCGGATCAATCTTTGAGAATGTCGAGGCTAAAAACATTTATGAGTGCATGATATTTCATATTTTGGGTGTTTATTTAAAAAATAAAAATAAAAAAAATAATGAAAAATGAAAATGAGAGAGTCTTATTGGTGAAAAAACTTTCGGGCACCATAAGATGACTGCAAGCTGAGATAGAAATGAAAAGGAGATAGGCTCATTGGCAAAAACCCATTGAGGTGCCACTGGCTGAAGAAAGGTTGTTATCAAGAAGGAACAAGTTCAAGATTGGCTTTATTTCAAGCTCAATAAGTGGACAAAGTTGTAATGATTGGTGTGGGTAGATCTGGTTGTTTGATTCAAAATGCTTGTCATAATTACCAGAATTGGTTTTCATGTTCAGATAAATTTTCTCTTTGTTTTGAAAATGCGATGTCTATTGTCTTTTTCTTTTGTTTTATTTTTATTTTTATTTTTAATTTTTTGTGTCTTTGTCATCAAACGAAACTTTTTGTTGTCTTTTGAGTCAAATTCAAATCAGATCGAGTGAGAAAGGATTCCAAACTCGCCACCAACTCTTTTAAGGGTACAAAGCAAGACAAAGGATCGATGCACAGAGACAACGTTTCAAAGTAAAAGTAAGGTTCTCAAGATGATTGTGATTTGACCATTTTAAACTCATGAAAATCTAAGAGATGTATTGAAAACTAAACTTAGAAGCATCATACAACAGAAATATGATTTGAGTTGAGGATCTCAGTAGTCAGAATTCTGAGTCAAAAGTATGACAATTTAATGAATATTATCATGGATTGGAAAAGACTTGAGCATGGAAAGTGCCAGAACAGTCAGTTCAAGAGCCGAAAACCACAAACCAGCCACCACATGTTTTAAAACTCACAATTTTTCTTTGTTTGGAATAGAGATGAAATAATTGCTTTCAGATAAAGGATGCGATTTCACACTTCTTTTAATGCAAGAAGCATGGTTGCAACATCCGATACTGGTCTCGGTCATGGTAAACTTTATTCTTTGCGAGATATATTAAGATCCAGTGACACATAAATTTTTCCAGTACAAACTGGGCAACAATTTTATGTGTGTTGTATGGAATTTATTTTTGCTCAGGATCTTCCTGAAGAATGGGAATTTATTTTTTTGCTCAGGACCCTCCTGAAGATTGAGAATTTATTTTAATACTCAGGATCCTCATAAAGAATGGGAATATACTTTTTTGCTCAGGACCCTCCTGAAGAATGAGATGTTATTTTCTGTTTCACTATTTACTTTGAGTCTAGGAGCCCGCCTGAAGAATAGGGTGAAGAAGTTGCAAGTTCAGGAGCCTGCCTGAAGAACAGGGTGAAGAAGTTGTAAGTCCAGGAGCCCGCCTGAAGAACAGGGTGAAGAAATTGTAACTCCAGGGCCCGCCTGAAGAACAAGGTGAAGAAATCGAAAGTCAGGAGCTTGCCTGAAGAATAGGGTGAATTTTCAAGTTCAAGTCATGAAGATTTGAATCAAGATTCTAGAGATTGCAATTTTTACTTGTATTTTTCATTTTTGATTTTTATTAGTCAGTTGAATGTAAAAGCAGAAGTCGTCAATCGGAAATTCGATGGAATCTCACTCGACTTTAACTTTTTTTTGTCTCTCCATATCACCTTTGAACTACTCGTGACCTGATTTTCTTATAACCCGGGATAGGTAGGATGTCCAAAAACCAGGACTCGGTCACATTTTACTTTTATTTTTAAATTTTATTTTATCCTTACCTTTCAAATAATTGGAGGGTCAAAAATCATATCTTGTCTACTTCTTTGTATGAAAACTCTTCGAGATTTCACATAAAGAGGGGCGAAAATGTAGACACGTGATTTTTGATCCTCCTCGGATTCTAACTTATTTTTCGGTATTTATATTTATATTTAATATAATATTATTTAAATTCTTTTTTTTATATAAATTTTAGTTAAGAAGTAAATAATTAAGTAAAGTTAATTTTTAGATATTAAAAATAATAATATATGTTTTTGTTTTCTAAATTTTAATAAATAAATTAGTATTTATATTTATTATTGTTATTATTATTATTCTATTATCTTACTCATTTATTTATTATTTATATTTATTTACTATTACTAGATTTATTTATTTATTTTTAATTAAATAAAAAAGAAGTGGGAAATTTTATTTTTAAAATTTAAATTACCTACCGTATCTGATAATAACTGTTCCCTCCCCTATTTTCCCCTC
Source organism: Capsicum annuum (assembly GCF_002878395.1). Classification (NCBI taxonomy): domain Eukaryota; kingdom Viridiplantae; phylum Streptophyta; class Magnoliopsida; order Solanales; family Solanaceae; genus Capsicum; species Capsicum annuum. Next base: position 8,627,398 of record NC_061120.1, on the reverse strand, counting down.
AAAAATCCTGTATAAAAGGACTATTCCCTCCCCTATTTTCCCCTAATTTCTACCAATTGGGGCTCTCCCTTCACCACCCCAACACGACTTCAAGTTGTTAGTGTGACTAGCAGGCTTCCTAGCTTGAGTGAATGCCACAATGCAATAACGCGAGAGTTTAGTTGTGCAATAAGGGTTGGGCCTTGTAATGAAGGAAGAATTGGATGTGGAAGGTAGAATTCAGCTAATGTGTGCAACAACATTCCTAGTATGACTTGCCTAGCTAGTGCTTTCTAGCTGACATTTTTATAAGAGACTGTTTCTTTTAATAAAAATCGCTAGAAATTTTAAAACTTCAGATCTTAGATTTATTTTTAACTACAATAGTGAAATTTATTGGCTTGGTAATAATTGACGATCATGTGATAGTTGAAGATAATGTTGTTTGGTGGTTGATTATTAATAATTGGTGTGGTGATAACAAATTCCTAGTATTTACCATGTTATATTTCTTTGTCCAAACTTTGATATGGATCCTTCCATCAAATTAAATTCATGTGTAATTCATTCTACCTAATGTTCCATGTAAATATCTTTTCGGGAAAATCATGTTTATGTAAAAGATTTTGTACAAATAAAATCTTTCTACATTAATACTCGATATATTAATAATTTTTGTAAAATAATATTTTTCTTTGATTTTGAATTGGATTAATGAACAAAAATCATCGATTTCGGTAAGATAATGAGTTAATATATTTTAGGAAGACCGCTACATAATAAATATATGACCCCATTAATATTTTAAATTAATAAATTTTTAAAGCTATAAAAATATATAAGACAATTTAGTGAAATATAATTCTAGTGATTTTTTAAATTTTTTGTTAAAATTTAAATCTAGTTGAAGCTTATCTCTAACTTTTTTATTGCATTCAAAAGTTATGGTGTTTGTCTTCTCGAACTGCACCAAAAAATAATGAAGAGTTCTAGATACGATAAGTGCTTCCTTATGAGTAAATGGTTCCAACGATATTGTATCGTCTTCAACTTCATCATCAACGTTGTTTTTGCCGGTAGTATCCACAATTTCTTCTAAACTCTGAACCTCTAACCATGTATCATTTTCACTCTGGTAATCCAATAAACTATTGACATTAATTTTATTGAGGTAACCGAAACATTAATCATGACCTCAAATTTATAAATCATGTTTATGCAAAAGGTTTTGTACAATAATGTAGGAAAAAACTTTTTGACCACAATTTAGTCACAATAATAAAAAGTCTTATTCACACTATAAACTAATTAGTTTTTAGACATTTTTGGCCTTTTCATCATAAATTTGAATTATAATATTACTTTATTTAATAATCACTTTTCAATACATTGAAAACAATCCCAATGCATGGGAATGAACAATGGAGTTAAAATTAAGTATCATTGATTTGAATTGGTAGGCCATGTAATTAAATTATTTTTTTAATAATAGACCTATTTAAATCATCAAACTTATTTAGTCAAAATCATATTCTTATTCTTTTATTTTAAAAAATATATTAATTTGTTAAGAAGAGATTTTCATTCTTAGAAATCTTTTATCATTACTTAAACTTTCAATTTTTTCTAGTTATTTTCGTGGATTTTTATCAATGTTTTGGAGTCCTCATAAAAATCACTTTTACTTTTGTTAAGACAATAGTGTCACTCATTTGTCAATATTTTTCTCAAAAAATCACTAAATACTTAAAAGTTTCCTCCTCTTCTAATTAGTATGTCATATCAGTAGACCATCATTTTAAATAAAATAATAAATATATTAATTCAGCAAACTCATTTAATCAAAATAAATAATTTTATTTTTTAAAAAAAATATATTAATTTATTAAGAAGAAATTCTCATTCTATTTTACTAGATGAGCATTCAAGTTTTTATAAATAATTGCCTACAAAGATCAGTTGTTTTCTAAAGAAAATAATATCACTAAAGTAAATAAGTTATTTAGAGATTTTAATTTGCATAACACTGCGAATTTTCTTTAAAAAAAATTAGTAAGGGTTTATTTTATCAAATTAACTTTATTAATTATGCTTAAATTTGAATATATATATACTTTGTTTAGTCATTTAATGATAAATATAATATTGATAAAAAATAATAATATTTACTTGATTTCATAAAAAGAACGATTAAATTGTTGCCAACTATTTTTAAAAGGGAGGAGGGGGGGGGGGGGGGGGGGGAAATTTTTTTTTTTTTTTTTATTTTAGAAAGGAAAATATTAATAGAATATATTTAATTTTTCTAATCAATCGTCATAATAGAGATCTAACTCTTGCAATTTTTGCAAAAAGTTTAAAATACATCTGATGTAGTCGTTCTTTCAATTCTTTTAATTTTATAAAACACAACCTTACGCATCTTCACTTTCCAAGAAAATACTACTTCTCTTAGTTTTATTTTAAGTTGGGTACATTTGAATTGAATGATGAATTTTATTATTTTACTTTCTATTTATATTAATGATATTTATTAAATATAAAAAATAGATATTAAAAGTGAAATTATTCATATTTAATGTATACTGTTAATTATAGATGTAAAATAAAAAAAAATTAATTTTATTTTAATTTAATAAATTATTAATTAATATAAAATATTTATTTTTAATAAAATAATCAACTAAAATAGAACGGAATGAGTACTACTATAGTTAGAGGGTGGACTCATAAAGAGACTAGGGAAAGGATAAATTTGATTAATTATTGGAAAGTGGCATTCTTTCTTCCTGGAAAAAGAGGATTAATTAATTAAAGGTAAAGTTAGGGCAGAGGAAGACCATACAGACCAATGAACGTCTAAAGGTCAATATGACCGTACCAACTTATCAATAATATTCTGTAAATTTAAATTGAGTCGAATAATAAATACCTCTATTCAAATAATAATTTTTAAAATACTTGATCATGATGAATTTTAAGTGAAACATATTAAAATTTTATTTAAATTCTTTATAATTAGTTAATTGAAGTTAATAATTTATTTTTTAAAAAAGTGAACTGAGTAGCTAGTCTCTACTGGAAAAATTTTAATTGCAAAATTAAAACTATTTAATAAGTAAATGTTACACGTGTAAGGCACGTACGGTTACACTACTGTAATTGATTTGATTTGGACCTCTGTTATATTTTCGATATAATTTAGTAAAATTCAGATGAAATTTAATTTTTAGTTAACTTGATATCATCCATTTCCTCTCTTTTTATTTCTCAATATTTACTTCTTGTAATTTTATATAATTGCTTGTATTTTTTTAATTTCTTTTTTTTTTTCATTTAGCAAACTTAATTAACTACATTATTATTATTTTAATTTTTAAATTGAAGTAGAATTACATTGTTGAATGAGGTTATAAATTCATGTTTTCTTGTCTTTTAAATTATAAGTATTTAATTAAGTTATATGAAAAGTTATTAATACATATATTTATGTACCTTAAATTCATAATTATTCTTGTATAAATCAATTTTAGTTGTTCAATGAATTTAGGGGATAGAAAAAAGTTATTGCATTGATTAAGAAAATTTGGAGGGAATTCATTTGAGGAAAGACTCATAAGGCTATGTAAGTCTTTTCACAATTGTGGCCAAATTGTGGCAAAACAATTGTATTCATTTAGCACTATCCAATAATATATTTCTAAATTAATACTTGATAATTTAAAGAAAAATCCTTTTGGCTACAATGGAAAAAAGTTATGTTCACACTATAAACTAGTTACCTTTTAGACATTTTTACCCTTTTACCTTACAAATTAAATATATTCTTCTCTCCTATTTTCAATACATTGATTACCTTAATCTTAGTTAATTCTCATATTCATGGGAAAGTGTTTTTTTTCATAATTTTGTTTTCATAGCCAATTTTTCCTAGCAAATACGTTTTCAATAATTTTTTTTTATAGGAAAATACATTTGTTTAAGTATTATCCATATTTAATATGTATTTTTGGAAAACGTATTAGGTAGAAATTCCTAATTCTAGATAGTATAATTTTAAACTTTTTCAAGTTAAGAAAACATAATTAGGTAAAGATCTCAAAAATATATTTGTGACAGTGAAAGACAATCAGTACTTTAGTTTGGATTTTTTAAGTTTGAACATAGCATCTCGACTCTAGCTACGACTGTTCAAAATCAAACCAAAATCAATAATCTGTAATGATAATTTGGTTACTGGACTAGTGGTTCGATTTATCGAATTACCACGTGTAAAGTGTGTTGAATTGTTGTTATCGCAATATTTTAAAACTTATGTTTGAAATATATATATATAAGCGTAATAATTAAAAAAATAATTCATTCGAGGTCATTTTAGTAACAAATATAAGTAATAATTCATAATTTATCAAATCGGCGTAATATATGGGCGAAATACTTGTATGATTAACACTTATATCTCATTCTCTTTTGTTCGACAAATATGAACTATAAGCATGATTTTTATAAGTGTCAGTGTTCATCAGGTTTAAGGTATATTGAGTTATCATTAGTGCAATATCTTACAAATTATGCCTGAGAATTATTTAAATATATCTTTTTGTTTTATTTAAACATAATACTTAAAAATAAGAAAGAGGTTATTTTAGTAACAAATATATGTAATGATTCACAACTTATCAGACCGGCATCACATTGGGACGAAAGACTTGTACCATCAATACTTATGTCTCACTCCCTTTGATTCGACACATATGAACTATATGCATGATTTTTATAATGTATCGATATTTACCAGTTCTAAAGTGTCATGAGTTGTCGTTATTGAAATATTTCACAAATTACGTTTATAAATTATTCAAATATATATTTTAATTTTATTTTAACATAATTATTAAAAAATAATTAATTAGAGGCCGTCTTACTATCAAATATAAGTAATAATTCATAATTTATCAAATTCGCGTAACATAGAAGTGAAATACTTGTACGATCAACACTTATGCATCACTATTTTTGGTTCGACACATGTGAACTATATGCATGATTTTTATAATCTGTTGATATTTACCAGTTCTAAAGTGTGTTGAGTTGTTGTTATTGAAATATTTCACAAATTATGTTTAAAAAATATTTAAATAAAGTTTAATTAATTACAATAAATGTTGCTGTGTGGCTTCTCTCTAATACAGGGTAAGAGTAATGTCCTTTTCAATATGGTTATTAACTTAAAGAATAAATTTTTTTGGCCACAATGATCCAAATTTTATAATAATACCGTCATACTATGAGCTGATCTCTTTATTGACATATATTAATTATTATGTTTCAAAGAAAATTAAACTACATAATTTGAACAATTTTCTAAATGCAATTTGAAATATTTTTATAAAAATCAAATTGTTCATGAGTATCGACTTTAGTTAACAACAACCCAAGTAAGTCACACGTTAGTATTATAGTCTTGCGCTCATATGCTATGCTGATTTGGTCACTTGAGAATCATTACTTATTTTTGTTATTATTATAAACTCTAATTAATAATTTTATAAATTATTACGTTTAAATACATATTTAAACACAATTAAAAAAATATTGTAGTAACGATAGTAAAAACTCCAAACACTTTAGACATAGTAAATCAAAATAATCATATGATTCATAAGTGTCAATCATATTTTATAACAACCCAAGGAGTCACCGATTAATGTTGAAGTTTTACATATTTATTAATCACAATCTTTTAAAAAATAAATTAAATATTTATTATGAACTCTAATTAATAATTTTTGAATTAAAATAGAATTACATTGTTGAATGAGGTTATAGACTCATATTTCTTTGTCTTTTAAATTATATTTAATTAAGTGACTTAATTATTTAAATATTTTCACACATAATTTTATTATGACAGAGACATGTCAAGTTATATTTATGTGAGAGCATCCTTTTACGAATAAAAAATAAGATTAGATTCCACCTTCAAGCAGTTAATGATTAATGTGTGTAATTTTTCTATACCACTTTT
>NC_061120.1:8610646-8618391 GCF_002878395.1 Capsicum annuum | reverse complement strand
AATGATTAATGTGTGTAATTTTTCTATACCACTTTTACTCCTCTTATTTCTTCTTTTTTTTTAAAATTATTATAAAATTGAACCAATATTTTTGATGAGTAATTAATTCTCATTTTTATTTTTATAATTTTTAAAAAAATAATTGGGGTATGAAAAATTGTGGAACTACACTAAGCATGTTGTAAGTGAAAATTAAAAGAATTGAAAAATTGAATAACTGAAATCAAAGATAGGTAAAATTTATTTGCTATTATCTAACAATGATTCTATCACATAAAAAATTAGTTTCAATATTTTTAAAACATAAACGTCATTTAACTTTAAAATATATATATATATATATATATATTTATGACATAAAAATATTCTATCTATAAAATTTAGTACACAAAAATTATTTTATTTATTTGTTTAAAAGGTGTTTACACAATTTACTATTCAACTACATATATTGGTGTAGAAAATAATCAAATAAATTTTCTTCAATATTAAATTAAAATTATTATAAAAAAAATCAAAGTTAGGAAAGCAAGTATAATATCGTATACCCCAACAAGTTGTTTTAAGAAGTAAAACATTAGAGATGTTTCTAATATCATCCTGAATCTATAATCTATAATCTATAATATATATATATATATAAATAATATTAAAAGTGTGAAGACTCTTAGAAAAATGAAGTGGACTTTTTGCCCTTCATTAGAAAGTCTTGTAATAGACAAAACTGTCCTTTACTAATTTTTTAAATTAAAAATTTAATATCTAATAATAATAAATAAAACTTGATAAGATAAAAAGGGAAAAAAGAATATATTTGTGGGTTGAAACTTAAAAGTCATTAACCATTGAAATTGGAAAAGGTTTAAAAAAGGGGGGAAAATGATAAATAGAATTGGCGTAAGTTAAAACAAGAAGGAAGAAAAGTTAATAAGTATAAGAAGGAAATGATTGGTGCTAAATTCCTAATATTTAGGAATTCCGTTTAACCCTTATATATCAATTAAAAAATTACTTTATATAAAAATAGAATTTTATAATTTTTTTAAAAATATATGGTAAGAAAAAATCCTATTATATTAGGAACAAATTTTCAATAAATTCTAATAAGGTTAGAAAAAGCCTCCAATTATAAAAAATAACTTTATATAAAAATAGAATTTTATAATTTTTTTAAAAATATATTGTAAGAAAAAAATCCTATTGTATTAGGAACAAATTTTCAATAAATTCTAATATGGTTAGAAAAATCCTTCAATTATAAAGATTTTTACCTCATTCGTCTCCAGTACATTGGAGTACTTCTCAATTTGTTTGATCATATAATTATGTATAATAAACTTTATAATCTAAATGCATAGTTGGCTATATGCATAAGAATTTTTCTATTGAATTTTGGTAAATTATCACCTCCACAGACATTATTTTGCCAATACTAGATAATCTTTATTTTGTGAGGAATAGTGACATGGATTTTATAATGATATGAGTTTATTATTATATTTTGTAAGAATTATTAGGTTTAATAGTATTGTTCTATTGTCTTGATTATCACATTATTTTGTTGCAGTTTTTGTTATGTTCAAGTGTATATTATAAATGAATGTTTGATTGAACTTTAAAGAATTTTTTGTGTAAAAATTAGGTTTGATTGTATTATTCTAGTATCTCGATTATTGTAGTTTTAATTATGTTATTATCTATTATTTTTTCTGCTTAATATAGGTGGTAGATGAACGTTCGATCGGACTTTGAAAATTTTTTGTGTAAAAATTAGATTTAATCGTATTATACCGATATCTCGATTATCAAATTATTTCTTTATAGTTTACATATAAATGAATATTCTATCGAACTTTGAGGAATTTTTGTATAAAGGTTAGATTTATATTATTTTGATATTATTAATTTATTTATCGTAAAATATTACTCTGTTAATATTATTCATTATTCACTATGTTACTTACATTTATTTGATGTTATTTGATCTAATTTCAAGTTGATGTCCATTTACTCAAAAATTCTTGTGAAAATATATATGATGTTGTTTGCAAATACTATTAGGATCTTTTTCATAGTCCGTGTGCTATATACATATTTAACACATAAAATATTGGATTAAATAGATGTTGGACAACATGCTGATTGCCATTTGACATGAAGCACACGTGAAACACACGTATACTTAATGGTATATGAAAAGTGTGAAGTGTCTAACAAATATTTTTTGAATTTTTTGCCCTTCATTAAAAATCTTTGCTTTCAACAAAACAATCTTTTCACTATTTTTCCCTAATATTTAAGAGTTAAAAATTAATTAAATATATTTATGATAAAACATTTCCTTATATAGAAGTCATCAGAATTAATAACAACTAATATTAGTTTAAAAATTCCAAATCAACTAAATGATTTTTAGAAGATTTGAAAAATCTAGAAATAAATATAAAAGCGTCAGAATAAGAAAAATTTAATAAGTACCAAATTTTTTAAAATTTTATGTACGCAATAATAATATAATCAATGATTTTATAAAGATTTGACTTTAAAAATAAGGAAAGATTTTGAATATAGAAATAAATAAATAAAAGTACCACAAATATGTTTCAAATTGATGCGTCTCTTTTACCCTTTGACAGCAAGGGAAAAGGTACTGCATGAAAAACGCAAAAGTGATGATCTATCAATCATTTGAAACTTCTAGTGGTAAAATATCTATTACCAATACTAAAATATATGTTTATATTTACATTATTATATTAAAGTATGAAGGATCTTTGAAAAATGATTTGAATTTTTTACACTTTATTAAATTTCTTGCAATAGATAAAACTATTTAATATTTAAATAAATAAATGTTACATGTACAAGACACGTGCGATTACACTAGTGTAATTAATTTGTTTTGGACCTTTGTTATATTTTCGATATGATTTAGAAAAATTCAGATGGAATTTACTTTTTAATTAACTTGATATTATCCATTTCCTTTTTTTTATGTCTCAATATTTACTTCTTGTAATTTTATGTAATTGCTCGTATTTTTATTTTTTATTTGCTTATTTTTTTTATTCATTTAGCAAAACTGATTAACTGCATTACTATTTTAATTTTTGAATTAAAATATAATTACATTGTTGAATGAGGTTATAAACTCATATTTTCTTGTATTTTGAATTATATTTAATTAAGTAACGTGAAAATTTATTAAATAATATGTATTAATTATTTTTAAAATTAGTTACAAATATTAGACGATAATCTAATGTTTTATTTGTAAAATGGTATTTTTTGAAAGGATAATTTTTCAAGGACCATATTTGCATTAGAATAAGGATAAATTCTAAATAATAGCTTAAAAAAAATATTTGAATAGATCGGCCCTTTGATTTTTTACTTGGTATACAAAGTTGGAAAAATATCTTGCATTTAGAAAATTTTCAAATGACATATATTATGTCCATAATAATAAATAATAAATGTATCTTAAATTCATTAGTTATTCTTGTATAAGTCAACTTTAGTTCAATAAGTTTAGGGAATAAAAAGAAGTTACTACATGTATTAAGAAAATTTGGAGGGAATTTATTTAAGAAAATGTGATAAAATCTAAAACAAGACTTTGAAGGTCTTTTTACAATTGTGGCCATTTAGCAATTTAAATTCTGTGAGCTAATATTTGTCTTTGATCCCAACTTGGATCAATGAAAAATATCATCGATTTCTATAAAATAATAACTTAATATATATTCGGAAGGCCCTATATAATTATATGGTTCCATTAATATTCTAAATTAATATTTTTATAAAATTACAAAAATATATAAGACAATTTAATGAAATATGATTCTAGTATTTGTTATTTTTTGTTAAATTTAAATTTAGTTGAAGCTCATCTCTATCTTTTTATATTACATCCAAAAGTTCTAGTATTTGTCTTTTCGACTGCATAAAAAAAAGAGTTCTAGATGCGGTAAGTGTTTCTTACGAGAAAATGGTTCCAAAGGTATTGTATCATCTTCAACTTCATCATAAATATTGTTTTCTCCAATGATATCCATAATTTCTTCTAACCTCAGGACCTATCCATGTATCATTTTCACTCGGATAATCCAACAGGCTATTGACATCCATCAAGTGCATAAATACCGCTTCCACAAATTCATAAATTAATAAGATACTCAAAATCACTTTTCTACTTGAATCTTGAAAGTATTTTTTAAATTAATAAATATTAGTTTATCGATTAAATAATATTTCTATAAAATAATAATATTTCATCATCTTAACAATATTAATTTCAAGAATTTTTACTATATTCTAATTGTTTGTTGGTTAATAGTTGTCAAAATCACCATGGATTCCTAGGAACCTTCCATTATATGTTTCTTTGTCAAAAAACTCAAGGTAATATATTTGATGTGGAACTTTTCATCAAATCAAATTTCTTTCATAATAAGTCCATATATATTTGGTTGGACCATTGGCATTGTCCTTACATTTGATGAAGGAAGTCAATTCAATTCAATTCATAGGTAAACCATGGGTCCCACTTCTCCAACATGACTTATATTGGTTGAGGGGAATTCAGAATTTTAATTTTATAAATTTAATCTTTTTAATATTCTTATAATTAGACGACTTATTATATATTTAAAGTTATGAGTCTGTGTAATATTTATCAGACTTTTGATAAATTTTTATTCATAAATTTTTTTTTATAACATTAAAAATTATGAGTTAAATCAAAATCGTACCTAAAATGATATAATCGTTTTTACGTCAGCATGCCACGTGTATTTCAGATATTTTGAAGTCACTAGCAAGAAGGTTAGTAGGTATGCTCTTAATGATTTTGAAGTTGACTAGGTCGTTTGATTCATTTTTTGTGTCGACATCTTCTCATAATAATCCAACATATATGAGTTTAGCTCTATAATTAATCAAATGTCAATTAAAATAACTAATTTCGACATTCAATTTACAACAATATTTAATATTAATTCAATATTTATGTATATTTGAGAGCATTTTCCCCATTTGAATTGACAACAATTTTCTCATGTTGGATTATATAAATAATATTTCTTCATTTATTTTTACGTGTGCATAACAAATTTTGCATTTCTTTTAAAATATAATAAATGAACTACAAGTTTTATTATAATACTCAAAGAGTAAAAATATTTTTCTCCATACCGAGCACACGTAGAATAAGTTGGTTCACTGTGAATGCACCCTAGCTATTATATGATGAGAGTTTATATAATTATCCAAACCCCTATGTATTTTCATGTTCCTAAGATAAAAGTGTCTGAAACATAATTTAATTCATTTTACGTAAAATAAATTTCAATTACAAACAAATATATGAAGAAACAAGAATTTTTATTGATTAATATGTGGGTATAATTTTATTTCTTTCTTGATTTTTCTTTCTAAATTTTCTCCGTAATTTGAAGACCGTGAATAACATATTTTTCAACAGTAGGACAACTTGAATTTGATATGAATTTTCTCCGTAATTCGAGAGCCATTTGTAGCGTATTTCTCGAATATAGGAAGATTTGAATTTGATATGAATTTTATCCATAATTCAAGGTTTGTTAGTAGCGTATTTCTCGAGCATAGGAAGATTTGAATTTGATCTCCATAGGTTTTGATGTATTTGATTATCAAGAAGAGTGAGTTTTGATAGCTTTCTATGAACATTCCATGAGTTTCTGGAGATAGTTGATCTCTTTATGAATATTCTCTGAATTTGTGAGATGTTGGAGATGACTCTTTTAAAAAATATGTTACCTTTAAATAGGCGTGATTTTGGATTTAGGGTAGAGTAGTGTCAAAATTTGAATCAAAATCCTGGCCGTGATAGGCATCCCGAACCACGAAGACCGGAGAGACTCTTTAGCATACTATCATAAGCATGATTCATATGAAACAGAAGTGTGAAAGATAAAATGAAATTCAAGGAAAACTTATAATCAAACTATGTCAATAGAGTTGTGACAATACAATAATCAAACCTCGTCTACGAAGCCTCCACTGAATACTAACTGTCTAAGCCTGGACAAGGCCACCGACTGGATCATAAACTGAAAGAAGTCAACATATGAGTAAATGCCTTTCGAAAGATGGATGGGTCACCAACTCTATCATATCCAAATGTTCTATTGATGTGATGGTCCATGGAATTGTGCCTTAGAATTTTCATTATGAGACAATGCAACCGTTATGAAGGACGGTCAATACTTGAAATGTATTGGTATGCATAACAATCCAAAAACAACATATATTTTATATAAAATAATCGAGAGCATTGTGAAAATAATTCAACATAATAGAGATCAAAACACATGAGTATAACTAAAGAGCTTCAAATCATTCTTGTAAAACATTAACTCAACTCTTTGCTTTAGTTTTAAGCTAGATGGTACACTCTACATTTCTACAATCCTACGAGCTATATGAAATCTTCCCTCAATTTCAAATTTGCCACAAAGATTTGAGTTTTCATAAACTGGTATACCCCCATCTGAGTAGACCGTAGGCATCTCCCCATATGATATGTCTTAATTATCCTCCTATGTAGGATAACAGATCATAAATTCCGCATTGACAAAATACGATTTCCGACAATGAGCCCTTTCACTCAATTTCTTATTCGGGTAATCATCTAATTCTCTTTAAGCCCATTTTTTATCATCTTAATTAAAATCATTGTTCACACTTATAGAAGTTCCTCTCTAATTCTGTTAAGGGCACTTCATAACAAGGTATCATTATACCTACACTTGCAAGCCATATCATATCATATTCATATCATGTCCATATCCCTTCTCTTTAAAAAACATGTTAATGACCACCAAAAGATTTACGTATCACATGAGAGTTCTTATTTCAAAAGCACATGAAACTTATGCCAAAGCACTCTCTTTTCAAAAAAGACATACAAGTTTAGGCAAAACAAATTCCTTTCAAGACATAACACTCAGGTGGTCATATCTTTCATAATCCATTCAAGTTTCATGATAAGCCAAAAGTATTTTGAACTTATTAACTGCTTTCTGAAAGTCAAAGGAAATCAATGCATAACTTAATTAAAGAGCATTCGAAACATCAATCTTTCCGTAGTTATTTGGGAAACCACAACAATTGTCAATTTCATAATCATTATCATAAAAATGGGGTTCATAATTTCATTACTTCAACACTTCAAAACTCATAATGTATATACATAAATCAAATCTCGATTTCATCAAAACACCATAGTAAATGCATGCAACAATCATAGAAAGTGGTTTCACAAAATCATGCTTTTTCAATCAACTTCAAAGCTTTAACTTATATACATACATAATAAGGATTATTAAAATTAACATACTCATGCCATAAATTATAGGATAATTCTACACACCTTTTGATGGAGAAAAATTAAAGAAAATCCTTGAGTTGGGAACCTACAAGCCGTAGAATTGAGAAATCCCTCCTTGATGTTCTTGAGAGGAAGAGAATAAGGGTTTGGGGGTTTTCAATCCTTTCTCACTTGTTTCGACATGGACTTGACTCAAAGACATGAGAAAAAAATGATTTTCTGTTCGAATGGCAAACTCAAAAGAGGAAAAATAGAAATATCAAGAAGAAAGAAAAAAACATTGTTTGTCCTTTTTTGAAAATAAAGAAAAGAAAAAATTATCTAAAAATGACAATCGGTTCTAATGATTATGCCATGCATTTTGGATTAAACT
>NC_061120.1:8347880-8607646 GCF_002878395.1 Capsicum annuum | reverse complement strand
CCTGATCTTTTAATCCAAAGTTTCCACCAATGGTTGTTGAGTTGATGACCCTGAAATTGAGTTGCTTTCTTAGGTCAATTTCACTTATAAACCTCATTTGGATAGTGACACCTTGAAGGGTTTTGGCTACATGCCTCTCTCATTTTCTTTCTTTTAACTCATCATTGCCCTAAGGTAATGTGACTCCCTTATTTTTATTTCTCTCAATCCTAGTGTGTGTGAGGATTTTCACCAATGAGACTCTCATTTTTATTTCTCTTACCTTACCATCGTCTTATGGTGTCCGTAAGGATTTTTACCAATAAGACTTTCATTTTTATTTCTCTCAACTTATCATCACCTTATGGTGCCTATGAGTTTTCACTAATAAGACTTTCTCTTTTTTATTTCTCTCTTGGTTTCTTATGCTGCAGAAGACAAGCAGTACCTAAATGCATCATCACATTTATTGCATGCTTAGCCTTAACATTTTCAAAGATTGATTTGAAGGACTTTCTTTGGTTGTAACTTGGCTTTTGGATATGGTTAGAAATGAGGTCCAAACGACACTTGAAGTGGGGTAGGACTTAAAACTTTTGGAATCGACTCAAACAATGAGGATTAACTCATGCCCCAGTTTCTTTTGACTGCGCAATTCTAAATTATTTATTTGGTTAGACCAAGCCTGGAGTAGGGAAACCTACGTATCTCACCCCCGAGAAAGGAGAATCAGGTCACGCGTAGTTCGGATAGCTTGTTCTTTTGCTTGATTTTGAATTCTTTTTTTATTGGCTCTTTTTTTCTCTTTGAAATTTTTTTTGACTCTATTTTTCTTAACACTCTTCTTTTTTCTTTCTTTTTTGACACATTTTTTCTCTTTTTCTTTTCTTTTTTCCCTTTTTTTGAACTTTTTGGACTCTATTTTTTACTCGACACTTTTAAACTTTACTGACTCTATCTTGATTTCAAAAGAGGGCTATGAAAGAAAATAGAACTAAAGTTCAAATAGGGTAAACAAAGGATGACACAACATTTGGATAGCAGAATGAAATGCCTTCGTCATATCCATCCTTAAAAATGTAAGTACGTAACATACAATATGAAAGTGGTAGATGCATGACAATTTTTACAACACTAACATGACTTGAGAATGTGCGTCACTACTTTTTTACTTCTCCAACATACCACTCTACCTTTGTTGTACATCACTCACATCGAATAACCCATGCTTTCGTCGAACTGATTATCTTTCTGTTTCTCTTGATATAGGAATTACACGTCCACTACTTGACATAATTGAGATATGTTTTTCAATTGATGACTAAGTTATTCTTGTGATTCTCGACATGATTGCCTTAATTTTGAAAGAAGGCTTCAACACGGTCATCAAATGTCTCAACACTCTACCTATTTTATCTGATGCTCTTTTTCTAAATGTAGCATTTTGATTCAAAATTCATGGTTAAACTGGATTTCAAGATCTAGCTGAAAATTCCACCAGCATGTCATATCATTAAAATTGACATAAAATGTATTGTGTAAAGAAAACAAACAAACAATATAAAATAAGACAAAACAATAAGGATACCAGATTTCATTAAAAAAAAGGTTTAAACTAATATGACAGAAAAAAAAATAGATTCCGAACTACAACCCTGAAATAATTCAAAAAACAGAAAGGAAAACAAAATAAACTACCAACAATCCTTCCAAATAAGGAAAGGAGTGACATCCCAATTGTTTAGCTTAGCATCTTAGCCACTGGTTTGCATATCAGCATGACTAGAGCTTCCACCGCTGTCCAACATATTTCTTTCAACAAATAAGTTCTACATTCTCATGCTCAACTCATTGCTTCCCACGTATTGTGCATTATCGTGTGTTGATGAAGGATTTTGTGTGACCTTTGTAGTGTAAAAGTTTTGCACTACGATCAATTTTTCATGAATCATCCTTTCTATTTCTCTTTTCAAAGCACTACAATCTTTAATACTGTGACCCTAAACATCAGAATGATATGCACATCATACATAAGGATCAAAATTTCTTAAATATGGATTAGGAGTACACCCAATGAGAGGGGTGATCATGCCTAACTCTCTCAATCTCTAGAATAAACTGGCATACGACTTCCCAATTAGTGTAAAATTATCCCTAGGCTTTTTGTTAAGAAATTTTGATGGTCCAATTAACATTGATATGGCCTCAGGAATATAGCAATGATCATCAAGAGTATTGAACATGCATTCACTAGGAGCCCGGGGAAGCACAACCGTTGGGAGGATAGATAATATGGAAGCCTCAGTAGAGGCTTGAGAAACAAAATTACAAACGATAGATGGTGCTATCAATGTGGCAGATTTACATAGAAGAGCTGGAGAATGAGTGATGGAAGCATTGGGATGCTTTTGTCTTGTAGTGAATTCTGAGTTATGTTGTGGTGCATCAACAACATTAGAAAATTGACTTCACAATTGTGATGGAAGACTCAAGGTATTTGCAGGACCAATAACGGAAAATTATAGAGGAGACAACCCACTGGACAAAGCTCGGTACATTTCCATCATTTGTTGTCTTAGTCTCACAATCTCTTGCTTTAAATTCTCATTTTCCTGACTCTTTGTCCGATCTATGATGTCATTGTCTATATAATTTTTGGACATTACTAACTCTTCCTTAGACTTGGTGTGATGTGAAGGACCACCCACAATGCCACAAACCAACCACCTTAAACTAACTGAACAAGAGATAACAAATGCGTTAGAATTCAACACTTTCTCAAAATCTTTTTCTTTTTTTTTTTCTTTTGAAAAGATCACCGAACCCAAGAAGGGCGCCTATATATCTTATTCCCAAAAGAGAAGAATCAGTTGTACGTAGTTCGTGAAGTTTTTCCAAAAAAATGACTGATCAACCCTCTTTCTTTTTCTTTTCCTTGAAACTTTAAGAATAAAACAAAATAACAAATTGTCAAAAGAATTGACGAAAATCTTTTTGAATTTTTCAGCTTCCTATACAAAATGAAACTTATGATTACCAAAGAAAATCTTTCTGGATTTTCAATTTTGAATTTCATACGAAAATGAAACTTGAAATTATTAAAGGAAAATCTTTTTGTGATTTCTTTTAGAAATGTATATGACACCTACTCTAAATGAAAAGTGAAGAAAATCTTTTTGAATTTTCCTATACAAAAGAAAACCTATGATTACCAAAAAAAATAATCTTTTCAGGTTTTCAATTTTAAATTTCATACAAAAATGAAACTTGAAACTATTAAAGGAAAATCTTTTTGTGGTTTTCTTTCAGAGATATATATGAAACCTACTCTAATAAAGAATGAAAAAAATATTTTTAATTTTTTTTAAATAAGATCACCTAGCCCTAGAAGAGCTGCCTACATATCTCACCCCCGAAAGAGGAGAATCAGGTGTGCGTAGTTCGTCCAGATTGGACAATTAAGGATTAAATAACAAATTGACCCTAACTTGAGAGACATGACCAAACACAGACAATGAACAACATCAATAAAATCTTTTTGAGTTTCCAATTTGACATCACATAAAATAACACCAACAACTATGAAAGAAAAATATTTTTGGTATTTTCGTTATACGAAATGTACAAAACTTCTACCTTTTTTTTGAATTTTCTTTATAAAAATCTTCTACTGAAAAAAATTATTTTTTTTAATTTTCGAATTATGAATGCTTCCTAAAGATAAAAAAATCTTTTAGATATCTTTGTTTTTGACAAATAAATTCAAATGGTAAAAATCTTTTTGATATATATTTTTTTGGATTGTGAAAAATAAAATCCATAAAGAACTCTAAAAAGAAAAACTACGAAGCTCTCCTTTCTTTTTACTCACTTTTCTTTCCTCTTTTTTTTTTTCAACATTTTCTTTGCCTACACACTTTACTTCTAACATATGCTTTTCCCAAATTAGTCTGTCAAATACCCATGTCACCCTCAAAGATGCAACATTTAGCAGATAATTATGCTTTTAAGGTGAGTCTCCTACAAAGGGCCACATGGGTCTTGTTAGGTCTCAATATGATGCAGATAAGCATGACCTAACGGCTAACCTACACTGGGGTCCACTAACAAGGCTATTCGGGAGATCATATGGTCGATAGTGGCTGTGAAAGCTTTCCATCCACTCTATACACTCGACAGCTCCCCCTCCTAAAATAAGGGTTACTCAACTAGAGGTCGTGTACACACGTGTACTACGGGACTTGTTGTAGAAAAAATGACTCCGATTATGCACATGATGCCAGTTATAAAGCACTAACACATAAAAGAAAAAACTGTAAACATGTAGCAAGTGTGCACTCAACAATGATAAAACAAATACAAACAATAAGACAAATAATGTCTATACACCTATAGTGCGAAACTAAGCCGATACAACTCCAAATAATAAGCTCGAATTCTGAAAGTTATCCCCAGCAGAGTCGCCAAACTGTTACACACCTTTTTTTACCAAAAGATTCATTTTTAAGTTTGAAAAGGGTTTTTATTATGAAGTGACAAAAAATAAAAAATTATCCCGAAAAAGATTATTTACATTTAAACTCAGAGTCTCCACTTGGTATAAATCTGGTGTACCAAGTCACCTTTGAAAATCTCTTTTCAAAATGATTTTGACTCTTTAAAACTGTTGCGCGAACAAAGATTCCGGCTAAGAAATTCTGTTGACCGAGGAGAAGGGGTTAGTCACTCCTCGATCCCGTGGTTCAATCACAGTCACTTCGTGGAGTATATCGGTTAGTAGACACTATAAGATGTATAAACCAAACAAACATGCAAAGCAAAAAATTACTCCAAAATAAAACAAGTTCGAAAAATAGTGTCCAGTTCAATTATTACAGTCCGAAATAAAATATACTGAAATAAACCTACACTAACCTATACTAATCCTACACTATGCTCTACCCAATGCCTTGGGCCTTGATTATGAACATCCTTCGCGTATATAATAATTCGGGGCATTCCTCGGTCAAATGAGTAAATTAATTCAAAAGAGGTAAAAAAAACCAATCAAAATATTCAAACATTCAATAACCCACAACCCCTAAATTTGCCTACCCTGCCTACAGTTTGCCTACCAATTCTCGACCAAAACTTGCTACTATCGACTTTAACCAAAATGAACAACTATTCCAATTTAAACAACAGTCGACAAATAAAAACAAATTCACATTCACTTTTTATCCATTTTTTCAATCCCGCCCTTAACAATCGATTTTAATTCCTTGGCTATCCATTCAACTTTTAAAAACTCGAATTAAAGATCAACCACGTACACTCAACAAAGTTTCAAGCATGCTAAACGCATCAGTCATTCTGTAACACCCCGAAATCTAGTTCCCGAGATGCCACATGGTGCTCTGAACTACAAGTAGTCTTGAGCTAACCCTGGCTGCTTTCTACTAATTCTTATTCTCAAAATAGGGAAAATATGAATGTGATATCATTATAAATTTGGAAAACTATCTGAATAATTTGAGCATATTTAAAAATGCTAATCTTATCAATCTGATAAAACAAATACTGAAAGGTCTGAATACGACAACTGAAATCTAAAACTGAATCTAGTAGTCCGACAAGCCTCTAATGACTGAAACTAGAAAGTCACCGGTACAGGCCCCAGCTAACTCAAAATGTCTGAAATAATCTAATAATAAAATTGGAAATCTAAAAACTAAGTTTCCGAACTATGAGGACTCACCAACTGCATGGATGTAGATGAGATGCTCAAAAATCACTGTCGTTGATAAGACTGAGCACCTGAACCTACATTAGGAGACAATGTAGCACATATACATATATGTGGATCAGTACTTTGAGGATGTACTGAGTATATGGGGGTGCATGCAATAAGTAAGTAAACAATATATCACAATTTGTAAAATTATGCATGCTAAATGTAAATGACTTACATAGCTTGAGTAAATCTGAAATCTAAAGATCATAAATCATGAATAGTAAGGCATGTAGAATAAATCTTTTGAGTCATTACACTTAGATCTGAAATCTGTATCCTGTCTTTTACTCAAGTCGTATAAGCTAAAAGAAGTCTGAAACTTGTTCTGCAGAGTAAACACTTTATCTCAAGACTTTAAATTAGTAAACTGTTTTAAGAGTGGGGGAGATCTATTTGAGAGGTTCTTCTAACCGTACACCATGTGAGCATCCATGGTGTCCCATGACTAGTCCCCGTAAGGTTAGGGCTGTTCTACCCTTGCCATCAAAATAGAATAATCTCATCTCAGTGATCACAATCTCAGTCATCCATGTAAAGTGGAAATAAATATCTATACATACGGTGGCACGTAATTTTGGGGTATGAAACTGTAGTAACATGCCCAACTCGGTGCTAAATACTACTCCCGATCACATGCTCAAAATCTCAAGAAAATTCACTTTAAAAGTAATCTAATGGTTTATAATGTAAACCAACTGTAAATCTATAATCTCAATCTGTAAAGTGGATTTTGAATCTATTGAGACCAAAAGGTCAAATCTTTCTCAAAATCTAAGGATAATCTCATCATAAAGTACTCTTAGTACAAACAATCTTGAAATAACAATATTTGAATAGGGCTTAAAGACCCATATATTAATCTCATGTGAAAACATCTCAAAATTCATGCTTGATAATATAAACATTTATAATTCATTATAAAATCTGTAAATTTCAGCAATATGCATGAAAATATAACAAACTCATGTAATTCAACTTCTAAATCACTGGGAGTACCATAAGCTTGTAAATAACAACAATGGGTATAAACCCCAACTTGAATTTCATGGAAAATCATATATAATTCAGAAAATTATAATTAAAATAAGTCTTTGGGCACAAGGATGAAAGATTTATCCTTGTTCAAACCTCACATACCTTAATAAATTGGTTTGATGTAGAGAATTCGATTTTGAAACTCTAGGAGATGATCTTGAATGCTTTCTTGAGATTCTTGAATTGTAATGCTTAATTCTGGGTTTCTTTCTTAAAGAGGATGGCTTTGAATTTTATGTTCTTAGTTTGGAAACTTTGAATTCTTGACTATCTTGAAGAGAATGTAATCGATTCTTGATGTTCTTGGAAGATGGACTCAAGAGAAAACCCTAATCTTGTTTTTGTGAATAAAGAGGATTAGGGGTTGTTAAAACTGATTTATGATGGTTAAGTACGTGATTTTTATTATTTAGGTCGTGGGAGGTGAAGGAAAAGTCTAAAATACCCATCCAAAACCATTTGGGAATTGCTGATTTTTAAGGGTGATGACCTTGGCTGATAGGTCATCACATATGTGATAGCCTATTAGCTAAGGTCGTCACTAAGGAGCTGAAATTAATGACTTACTATTTTGGGCTGACGACATGGCTGATAGGTCGTCACATATGTGATAGCCTATCAGTTCAGGTCGTTACTTAGAAGCTGAAATTAATGACTTACATTTTGAGCTGACGACATGGCTGATAGGTCGTCACATATGTGATAGCCTATCAGCTCAGGTCGTCACTTGGGAGCTGAAATTAATGAATTACTATTTTGGGCTGACGACATGGCTGATAGGTCGTCACATATGTGACAGCCCATCCGCTCAGGTCGTCATTTGTTGATAGACAGACATGTTGAAGTAAAACGAGTATAACTTTTCGCTCTGATATCGGATTAAGATGAAACAAAATGCGTTGGAAAGAAGATTCAATTATCTTTCATTTTATATAAGGTTTGGAACGTAACTCATTATGTACAAGGAGTAATGGCTGTTTAAATTTGACCCAAGCTGAAATGTTCGTTTAAAACTTAATCAATGGAGGCGCCCTTAACTTGTCTTTGAGTTGGGAGGTCTTTATGACCTCAATTGATATAAAGGGACATTTTAACACTATATAATTGATAATTACCCATATATAGATTAGGAATCATTGGATTTCGGTCTGTATGCTTGATAACAACGGTTTGAATTCTATTCAAAAAATGGGAGATGTTACTTTATATTCCGCTTGGAAACATTCGTTTTCAAATAAGGATAGATATTTGAGTAAACTAGGAGGTCTAAAAGTATAAACAGAACATGACTACCTAACAAAAATTGAAAACTAAATAGAATTAATCTGGGAGAATTGTACCTTAGGCTGAAGCCGAACTTGTAGAGAAAAGATGGGGGTACTTGGATCGCATATCTGCCTCTGCTTCCCAATTGGCACTCTCAACGGACTGATTCCGCCAAAGGAATTTAATGATAGGAACTTCTTTGTTCCTTAGCCTACAGATCTGATGATCTAAAATCTCAACTGGAATCTCTTCATATGAAAGGTCGTTCTGAATATCTGAGCTTTCTAAAGAAACTACAATAGTGGAGTCACCGATGCACTTCTTAAGAATAGAGACGTGGAATACCGGATGGACGGCTGACAAGGATACGGGTAACTCAATTTCATAAGCTACTTTCCCAACACGACTCAGAATTTTATAAGGTCTAACAAATCGAGGACAAAGCTTCCCCTTTTTGTCAAATCTCTTCACCCCTTTCATGGATGAAATCTTCAAATTTACTAAATCCCCAACCTCAAACTCGAGGTCCCTTCTTCTCAATCTGCATATGATTTCTGACGACTCTGGGATATTTTCAATCTTTCTCTAATCAACTTAACTTTCTCCATAGCTTCAAACACTGTATCCGACCCAAGCAAAGCGACCTTACCCACTTTAAACTAATCTATGGGTGATCTATATTTCCTTCTATAAAGAGCCTCAAATGGGGCCATCTGAATACTAGAATGATAACTGATATTATAAGCGAACTCAATCAATGGCAAATGCTCATCCCAACTACCATTGAAATCAAGAGCACATGCCCTCAACATATCTTTTAGAGTTTGGATGGTCCTCTATGCTTAACTATTTGTCTACAGATGAAAAATGGAACTAAGACGAACTCGGGTACCAAGACCCTTTTAAAAGGCTCTCCAAAACTGGGAAGTAAACTGAGTACCCCTATTTGAGATGATAGACAAGGGGACTCTATGTAATCTGACAAGCTTTCGGATATATAACTTAGCATAATCCTCAGCTGTATAGGACGTATGCACT
This sequence comes from Capsicum annuum, assembly GCF_002878395.1. Classification (NCBI taxonomy): domain Eukaryota; kingdom Viridiplantae; phylum Streptophyta; class Magnoliopsida; order Solanales; family Solanaceae; genus Capsicum; species Capsicum annuum. The sequence goes on along the minus strand of NC_061120.1, from coordinate 8,598,555 downwards.
GGCAAGAAATGCACTGACTTAGTTAGCCTATCTACAACAACCTAAATTGAATCATAACGATGACGCGAAAGGGGTAATCCAGTCACAAAATCCATATTCACTACTTCCCACTTCCAAGTAGGAATACTGAACTCCTACAATGTACCAACAGGTCTTTGGTGCTCTATCTTAACCTGTTGAAAAGTTGCACACTTTGCTACAAATTCTGCTATATCTCTCTTCATACCACCCCACCAATAGATTTCCCGCAAGTTGTGGTACATCTTGGTAGCACCGGGATGAATAAAATATCACGCGCCATGCGCTTCAACCATAATTCTCTGTCTCAAATCATCAACACATGGAACATATAGTCTACTTTGACATCTCAACACACCATCTCCCCCTTGAGAGAAATCCTCTACCTTTTGGTCTTTAACTGACTCCTTCAGTTTGACCAAACTAGGATCCATGTCTTACTTCTCCTTCACTTCCAAAACTAAAGAGAATTCGGAACTACTCTGAACCCAAATATTTCCTTCGACTGAATCAACCAACCTAACACCCAATCTAGCCAAACGATGAACTTCTCGAGCCAACTCTTTCTTATCTTTTTCCACATGAGCAACACTGCCTATAGACAACCTGCTAAGGGCGTCTTCCACTACATTGGCCTTGCCCGGATGATACAATACACTTATATCATAATCTTTTAGCAACTCTAGCCATATTTTCTGACGAAGATTCAACTCCCCACGAGTAAATACATACTGCAAGCTTTTGTGGTTCGTGAACACATTAACATGAACACCACACAGATAGTGTCTCCAGATTTTCAATGTTAAAATGCAGCGACTATTTGCAGGTCATGGGTTGGGTAATTCTTTTTATGAGGCTTCAACTGTCTAGAGGTATAGGCTATGACCTTACCTCTCTGCATCAATACACAACCCAAAACAACTCTAGAGGCATCACAATACACCAAAAAGCCATCGGTACCATCGGGTAATGCTCGAACTGGGGCTGAAGTGAGTCGAGTCTTCAACTCCTAAAAACTCTTGTCGCAGGAATCTGACCACAGGAACTTAAGTTTCTTTTGGGTCAGTCAAGACATAGGGGACGCAATAGATGAGAAACCTTCAACAAAACGGCGGTAATAGCCAGCTAGACCCAAGAAACTTCTAATTTTTTATGGAGAGATAGTTCTAGGCCAATTTCTTACGGCTTCTGTCTTATTGGGATAAACTCTAATGCCGTCAGCGGAAATAATATGACCAAGAAAGGCTACTGATCTTTGCCAAAATTCATACTTGCTAAATTTGGTGAATAATTAATGATCTGTAAGAGTTTTCAAGATAGTTCTAAGATGATCTGCATGGTCATCCTCACTACGGGAGTACACAAGAATATCATTTATGAATACTATGACAAACATGTCTAGATACTGTTTGAACACTCGATTCATGAGGTCCATAAAAGCTATTGTAGCTTTGGTTAGCTTGAAAGACATGACTAGGAACTCAAAATGACCATAACAGGTTCTAAAGGTTGTTTTTGGAATATCACACTCCCTTACTTTAAGCTAATGATAGCCGGATCTAAGGTTCATCTTTGAGAAATAACTTGCACCTTGTAATTGATGAAACAAGTCATCTATTCTAGAAAGAGGGTATTTATTCTTACTGTGACCTTATTTAGCTGACGATAGTCAATACATATTCGCAAAGAATCATCTTTCTTTCGCATGAATAGGATGAAGGCACTTCATGGAGAAACACTATGCCTTATGAAACCTCTATCTAAAAGATCTTTAAGTTTCTCTTTCAGCTCCTTAAGCTCTGTGGGAGCCATGCGATATTGAAGAATAGAAATAGGTTGAATATCTGGGAGAAGGTCAATAAGTTGAAATTAATTTTTGGGACAAACAAAATTACGTGTCTACAATAACGACTATTTTTCATTGCTTGTAGATGAATTTCGTGATGTGTCACGTAAGGAGAAAATGATAATTGTTTTGCGATATATTGATGGGGTGGGATCTGTTATGGAATGATATATCGGAATTGTCCATGTTTATGATACTAGTGTTTTATGTTTAAAAGAAGCAGTTGTTAACTATCTTACTCAACATGCTTTGAGTTTATCTTGTATACGAGGGCAATGCTATGTGGAGCAAGCAATATGCAAAGGTATCTAAGTGTCCTTAAAGTTTTGATTCAGCAAGAAAGTAGATCAGCTCACGTAATTCACTATTTTACTCATCAACTTTAGTTGACTCTTTTTGGTGTATCTAAAAAATGTCTTCAAGTTGTAGAACTAGTATTGTTGATTTCCAATGTCTTAAATGTAGTGGGAGGTTCTTTTAAATGTATGGATGAACTTCGACAAGCTCAAATAGAAAAAGTTCAAGAGGCGCTAGATATGGGCGAGGTTGAAATTGGTAAAGGCTTGAATCAAGAACTTGATTTTGCTAGAGCTGCTAATACTCGTTGGGGTTCACACTATAAATCATTTAAGAAATTTATTAGTATGTTTGATTTTATTATTGATGTCCTTGATACTATTGTTGTTGATTCTAAATCTGATGAAGAAAAAGCTAGGGCAACAGGATATCTCAGAACTTGTCAACATTTGAGGTTACTTTCATATTGCACTTAATGAAAGATATTTTAGCAATCACAAATAATCTAAATGAATCCTTACAGAAGAAATAACAAGATATAGCAAATGTCGTTCTACTTGTTAAGGTGGTGAAGAAACGATTGCAGGATTTAAGGGATGGAGAATGGGTTCCACTTATCAAGAATGTGTCTGCAATTTGTGTCAAGTATGATATTTTGATATCCAATTTTAATGAGTTTTATGTTAATTTTGAAAGATCATGATGAAGAGTTGCTGAATATACTATCTCACATCACTATCGTGTGGAAGTATTTTTTAAGATTATTGATTGGAAACTTCAAGAACTCAATGATCATCGTTTTAATGAGGTGATAATAGATTTGCTTATTGGGGTTGCTTGCTTGAATCCAGTTGACTCATTTTCTAGTTTTGACATTAACAAAATATTGAGAATGACTAAATTATATCTTGATGATTTTGATGAAAATATAATGGTTACTCTAAGAATTCTCCTAGATACGTATATTGTTGATGTTCGTCATGTTGATGGAAGGTTTTCTAATCTAAAAGGACTTGGTGACCTTTCTGAGGAGCTAGTTAAGACAAAGAAACACTTTAATTATTCTGTTGTATTTCGTCTTATAAAGTTTGCATTGCTTTTGCTGGTTTCCACTGCAACAGTTGAAAGAGCTTTTCGATAAGGAAGTTGATCAAGAGTGAATTGAGGAATCGAATAGATGATGATTTTTAATGAGCAGTTGTATGGTGCCTTATGTAGAAAAAATATTTAATACTATTTCTAATGAAAGTATTATGAACAGATTTCAAGAAATGAAAACTCGTAGAATAATATTGTAATAATGTGTCTTAGTTAATTAAAATTTTTGTTGTTTTCTTCGTTGCGTATTTATTTTTTATATATTAAACTCACTTGATGAAAAATCTAGGTCGGCCACTGATGAGACATGAATTTATGAATCACGAGCATCATAACATAGAGCTTGAATACTTGAGAACTTGAATTGATGGGGGACATTATTGCTTCTAGTTTGGAGGTCGGAACATAAACATAAGTTACATAGAGAACTCGAACCTTAGACATAGGCATGACTTGAATACATAAGACATTAGTAGCTAGGTGTCCTCTTAAATTAAAGTAAGAGGAGTTTGCTAGAATAGGATTAGATTTATCATGACTCTTCCCTGAAACTTGCCACCATGAGAAAATTCAAGAACTACCTTAGTCCATCATCTCCCCCTTAGATCAAAGTTAAAATCCTAGACTTGCAGACATATCCTCTCATCAAATCTATAACCACAACTCTCACCACAAAGAAGGGTATCACTATACACATGAACGTTAGACTCACCCTAATACACTATTATAGGAAGTGTACTAACTTCTTGCTATGACATTCCTCCCGGGGCATTACTCTTAACTTCCTCTAGCATCCAAGCTTGAACTCTAACCTCATTGCCTTTCAACCTTAGTTTGGGAATGGAGAGTGACCCTTTTGAGAGAATACGAAAGTTTTAAGGTTTAAAAATGGATTATGAAAAGATTGGACGGTCTATAGGACATAATAGGACTAAAATAACCTTGAAACACTTTTAAAACAAAGTTCGTCAATGAAAGAAGGGAGGTCTATGGGGCGAAGCCCAAGGCGGACCTCCAGCTTTGTAGTGCGATTCCCAATGCAAAGCAGCAGTTTCGCGGTGCGTTGCCCAGCACGAAGTTAAGGCAGTGATCCCTTGTGGCGCGAAGCCAACGTGAACCCACCCCTTCGTGACGCACAACCTCTTTTGGGTCCCGATCCTTCCTCCAACACGCCCAAACTCTTTCCGAAGTATCTTACGCTCAAGATAGGGGTTGTGTAGACTCGTTTAAGCTAGATTTTGGACCCCGTAACACCTCGGGTATTACAAACTCATTGCCTCAACACTAGTCCACACATATATCACAAATATCCACTGAAACTTTTCATAAGTTATCAACCTAGGCCCCTTTAACACACTATATCAAGCCAACAAATTTATTCCCACAAATCTTGCATTACAATTCTTGAGTTAACATTCTTATCATCATAATCTATATCCAAAGTTCAAGCCTAGTGTCCAGAGGCGGAGCCAGGATTTTCGCTAAGGGAGTTCATAAGTGAATATAAAAACTAATCGAAGGGGGTTCAATATCTAATATATATACATAAAAAATAATTTTAACTATGTATATATAACATAATTTTTCGTCGAAGGATCCGAACCCCCTGACTATAGTGTAGATCCGCCACTGCTAGTGTCTAGCACTAATTATATACCACCGATGAAATATCCAGCATAACATATGTTTCGTCGAATTTTAATGTTGTTGTAGTAATGCGTATCTATCCTCTAGATATTCAAAGGTTACTAGCCTGCTCTTAATGGTTTTTGAAGTTGACCAGTCCTGCCTCGACAACATGTTATATTCATAGCTCTAATTAATTTCTTTTATTGCTTTCATGCATCAATGTTTACAGTATAAACTTATTGAAAAATATTTTATTTTTTTTTGAATGTTTGAATGGTCTAACATAATGTCATCTTTTTTTTTCTTTTCTTTTTTTATACTTTCTTCGTTTAAAAAGAATGATCAATTTTTCTTTTTAATCTATTTAAAAAAGAATGATTCTTTTTTTTTTTGGTAATTATACTTTGATTTTAACTTTTCACGAGATATATTTAAGATCACAAGATTAAAAATATTTTGATATATTTAACATAACTTTAGTTTAAGATCATAAATTCAAAAATCTTCTTTATTTTGATTTTAAACTCCGTGTCAAGTCAAAACAAATCATTTGTTTTTAAAAGATGAGGAGTATCTTGTTTGAATGGAGTAGCAATTAATCATAATCATCATTAATCAATTTTATTTTGTCTTTTAGTTAGCTCTTAAGGTCATTCAACTTTGGCTAGTTATTCATGATCGTTTTAGAAGGAAATATGATTTTTGGTGCCTATTAATACCGAACAAGTATAAATTTTTTGGAATAAATATTTAAAAAAATTTGAGAGACGAAACAAAGTTGAGTGACTATGGTGATCAGTTACTATAAAATTGAGTGATCATTCAGTCACTTTGAACTATATAGGTATATACGTTAGCTCATCATGTCAGAAACAAATTCAGAATTTTAATTTTATGAATTTATGAACCTTTTAACTTTTTTCTTCACATTGAACCTATTATATATTTTGAGTTATGAAATCAACTGTTTCACATCAATATTATGAATTCAATTAAACGCGTACATATAATAATAAATCTGCCCCACGTCAGGCTTAACATCAATTTTCCAGATATTTAGAAGCTGCTAGAAAGAAGGTGGCTAGTATGTAGGCCTGCTATTAATGATTTTTGAGGTTGATCAGGACACTTGGTCTATTTTCTACGTCAACATAGAATCAATTGATTGCAATTAGTCTCACTCACATAGAGACGGAGTCGGAATTTAACATTCGAGAATTTTGAATATAAGACGGGACAACAATCTCGAGCTAAAAAGGCTAAATATATATTGGCAGGGCGGAGGTTCAAACCCACATCTCCACACAATGGAAGGCTTTTTCGCCCTGCTCCTGACCACTGAGCCATCATCTTATTGATGTTGTGGGAATTCATACGTTTTTATTTATATTTATTTATTGAATTTTCTAATACAAATACAGAGTTTACAAAAAAGCTACTAAGTTCGTTCGAACCCCCACAATATACACTAACTCAACCCCTGATTTCACATATATGATGGTAGAGTCAGAATTTACACTAACAAGTTTAAAAATTTGAAAAAGTAAATACACAAACAAATTTAGCTATTTATAAATATAATATAATTTTTCATCAAAAAAAACTTTAAATGGAACCCCTGATCTCAAGCTGGCTCCACCCATATGCGTACATATACTAATTTGGTGCTATAATTAATAATGTTGATAATAATCCAACTACTCGAATTCCTCATGCAATATTCCCTTCACTTATTTGATATGGTGCACATGGATAAAATAAAGAGAATTGGCACATGAATGAGCACATAAAATGATAGTTTGATGCAGTAAAGTTGTCATTATATTTGAGAAAAGATTAAATCATAATAATTTATTAAAAACGTAACCTTATCCCGAATGAGAGTTACAGATATTCATTCCTAAACTACGAGATGTCGTTTTCTATCAGGACGCTCCGCTGACACGAAGTGATTTAGAAAGATTCTTCTTTATCGATGGTGATCGGTTATAATATCTATAGTCTTGCTTCTTTTTTGGGCCAAATCCTGATTTCTACCAATTGGGGCTCTCCCTTCACCACCCCGACACGACTTCAAGCTATTAGTACGAATAGCAGGCTTTTTAGCTCGAGTGAATGCCGCAACGTAATAAGGCGAGAGTTTAATTGCGTAATAAGGGCTAGGCCTTGTAATGAAGGAAGAATTGAATGTAGAAGGTAGAATTGAGCCAATGTGTAGAACAATATTCCCAATATGACTTGCCTAACTAGTGTTTCCTAACTGACATTTTTTACGAAAGGCTGTTTCTTTTAATAAAAATCGTTAGAAATTTTAAAACTTTAAATCTTAGATTTATTTTTAACTACAATAGTGAAAGTTATTAGCGTGGTAATAATTGAGGATCATGTGATTGTTGATGAAAATGTTATTTGGTGGTTGGTTAGTAATAATTGGTGTGGTGACCACAAATTCCTAGTATTTGCCATGTTATATTCTTTGTCCAAACTTTGATATGGATCTTTCCATCAAATTAAATTCATGTGTAATTCATTCTACCTGATGTTTCATGTAAATATCTTTTTGGGGAAAATCATGTTTGTGCAAAAGGTTTTGTAGAGAAAAATATTTTTAAATTAATACTTGATAAATTAATAAATGATCTGTAAGATAATATTTGTGTCTGATCTTGATTTGAATCAGCGAAAAAAATTACTGATTTCGATAGAATAATAAGTTAATATGTTTTAGAAAGACCCATATATAAATATATGGTTCCATTAATATTCTAAATTAATAATTCTTTAAAATTACAAAAATGTATAAGACAATTTAGTGAAATATGATTCTAGTATATTATTTTTTGGTTAAAATTTAAATCTAGTTAAAACTTATCTCTATCTTTTCTTATTGCGTCTAAAAATTCTAGTGTCTGTCTTCTCGAATTGCACCGAAAAATTGTGAAGTGTTTCCTTACGAGTAAATGGTTTCATAGGTATTATATTGTCCTAAACTTCACCATCAACGATCTTTTCGCCGATGGTATCTACAATTTCTTCTAAGCTCTGGACCACTGATCATGTATCATTTTCACTCAGATAATCTAACAGGCCATTGACATTTAATTTTATTACGGTAACCGAAATCATTAATCATGACCTCAAGTTTATGAATCGTGTTTATGCAAAAGATTTTGAACAATAAGATCTTTCTAAATTAATACTTGGTAAATTAATAAATTTTGTAAGATAATATTGTCTCCGATCCCAACTTGGATCAGTGAAAAAACTCATCGATTTTGATAAAATAAAAAGTTAATATATTCTCGGAAGGCCCTATATAAATATATGGCTCCATTAATATTCGAAATTAACAATGTTTTAAAATTACAAAAATATATAAGACAATTTGATGAAATATGATTCTAGTGTTTTTTATTTTTTGTTAAAATTCAATATAGTTAAAGCTCATCTCTAACTTTTTTTATTGCATTATTGCACCCAAAAATTCTGGTGTTTGTCTTTTCGAACTGGACACAAAATTGTGAAGAGTTTGAGATGTGATAAGTGTTTCCTTATGAGTAACTGGTTCCAAAGGTATTTTATCATGTTCAACTTCATCATCAATTTTGTTTTCTCCGATGGTATCCACAATTTCTTCTACGTTCTCGATCTCGACGATGTATAATTTTCACCCGGATAATCCAACGGGCTATTGACTTCCATTTTATTGCGATAACTGAAATCATTAATCATGACCTCAAGTTCATTAATGTCATTTTCATAAGTTCATGAATTAGTAAGATACTCAAAATCACTCCTCTACTTTGAATCTTAAAAGTATTCTTTAAATTAATAAATATTAATTTATCAATTAAATAATATATCTATAAAATAATAATATTTCATAGTTGCAACAATTTTAATCCATGGATTCCTAGGAACCTTCCAAAACTCAAGGTAATATTTAATATGGATCTTTCCATCAAATCAAATTCTTTCATAATAAGTCCATATATATTTGAGGAAGGAATTCAATTCAATTCATAGGTAAACCGTGGGTCCCACTTTCCCAAAATGATTGAGACCAATTCAGAATTTTAATTTTATAAATTCAATTTTTTTAAGATTCTTATCATTAGACGTTTCATAACATAGTTAAAGTTATGAGATTATGTACTATTTGTCACACTTTTGATAAACTTTTAAACATAAATTTATTTTTTATAACATCAAAAATTATGAATTCAATTAAACGCTTAGCTATAAATTATATTCGTTGTTGTGTCAGCTTGTCATGTGTATTTCAGATATTTTGAAGTCACTAGCAAGAAGGTTGTAAGTAGCAGTGGCGGATTCAAAAATTTTCTTTAGGGGTTTAAAAAATAAAAATATAACTATGTGAATAAGTCAACAAAATATAATTTCAAGAAACGTAATAGTATATAGGAAAAAGGAAAAAAGAGTTTTAAGTTTTTTTTGTTGATTTTATATTTTAACTTATTAAAAAGTTTTTTTTTATATATATAACAGGTTCTTTTTTTTTTTTTAAATAGTTGTACAGAACATAAAGTAGCAGCTGTACAAAACAGTTTATTTATAAAAAATATTCAGCCTGGTGGGGATCAAGCCCGCCACAAGGGTTGTGGTAACGCCCTAAGAAGTAGAGAAAGTACCACTAAGCTATCCAACAACCTTATGTTAGGTGGTTCAAAATTAATATATGTACATAAATATAAATTTTTTACATTATATATACGTCGTAATTTTTTGCTGAGAGGGTTCGGGTGAACCCCTCGCTACCACGTAGGTCCGCCCCTGATTAGTAGGTATGCTCTTAAGAAGTTGACTAGGTCGTTTCATTATTTTTTGTGTCAACATCTTCTCATAATAATCAAACATATATGAATTTAGCTTTTGTAATTAATCAAATTTTGATTAAAATAACTGATTTTGGCATTCAATTTACAATAATATTTAATATAATTCAATAACTATAAGTCGAGCTTCAAATATAATTCGTTCTTTGAAAAATATCCTATCTTGCTTTGCCTCATCATTATGGACGTTAAATTTAGCATATGAAAATATGATTTGTCCAACTTGTTTAAAGTGTTAAATCATCTTCATTTTAACCCCTTTAATTCAACCCATTTAATAGTTGGGTTTATATATATATGTGTAGTTCAAATTGACTTACGTGAATTATTGTTAAAATATTTTTTATTTAATATAATATAGAAAAAAAGTTAACACACTTAGAGAGACCATGTTATCAAGTTTGGTCACTCAATATTTGACTTTTGGCCCACTTTAATTTTAGATTCTTCATTCTCCTTATATCACCCTTTTCTTTTGCTTGCCACAAAATTATGAAGTATTTTTAAAAAAATGTCACTTCTACAAAATCACTAGTTTAATTTATAGAGTATATAATATTGTATAAAATGAATATTCATCAAATTACTATTATTCAATTTGTTCTTTCGTCCATGTGAACTTTAGAGTCCGAAATTATTAGCTTCTAGGAGGAAGGTTATAGACTCATTCAGGTTGAGACAGATTTTCTGGTTTTTATATGTCTGCTTAATGTTTCATAGTAATCTTTCTGCTTGCCACCGCCCACCCTAATTCTTGGTATCCATTTCGTATGATGTTTCATTCAAATTTTTTTTAATCAAAAAAGTCAACGCTTATTTAAAGGGCTTCTTATTGTAGCTATGGTGATTGACAGTTATGATGGTTGTGATCATCGATGAAGGTAATTGGTGAGATAATAATTGACGATAATAACGATGACCATGTTATGTAACAAGTCCATAGTTGTTGTTAGCAAGTCAATTCATTTGAATTGGCAACAGTTTTCTCATGTTAGCAAGTCAATCCATTATATAAATGATATTTCTCTTTTTATTTTAAAACAATAATAAATAAAGGACACATTTTATCATGATACTCATATTAATTAGTGTAGTCTCAATGGCCTTTAAAATTATTTCGGGAATGAATAGTTGAGGGTAAAATAAGAATAAAAAGTTATTTTTTTCTTGATATTTGAAAGTACACAGGTAAAAGTGAATTTACATTCTACACTTAATGGAGTTTATTTTCTAGAAAAATATTTTGACCAATAAAATATGAAAAGAACAAAATATTTTTCTTTATATCGAACGCACGTGGGTACAATTCTGTTCCGCTTTTTATTTTATTTTTTTAATTTTTCTCTATAATTTGAGAGTCGGTAGTAGCATATTTTTAAAATGTAGGGCAATTTGGAATTGATATGGATTTTCTCCGTAATTCGAGGGTCATTAGTAGCGTATTTCTTGAACATAGGAAGATTTGAATTTGATATGAATTTCCTCCATAATTCAAGGGCCGTCAGTAGCGCATTTTTCGAGCGTAGAAAGATTTGGATTTGATCTCTATGAAAGGAGGTTTTGTTGTATTTGATTATCATGAAGAGTGAGTTTTGATCTCTTTCAGTGAACATTCTATGAGTTTATGAAATTCTGTAGATGGTTGATCTCTTTTTGAATATCCTGTGAATTTATGAGATATTGCAGATGACTCTTTCAGGAACCATAGAGCTTTCATCCTTATGGTCTTGCAGTTATAAATTTTATAGATCGGATTTGTGAGAAGAGATAAATGGTAGATTTGGTCTCACGGGGCGTGCCAGAATTTGTTAGCGACATAATTTAATTTATAGAAAATAAACTTCAACCACAAACAAAACATGAAGAAACAAAAAATTTTATTGATAAATATGTGGGTATAATTCTGTTCCTCCCTTGACTCTTCTCTCTAATTTTTCTCCGTAATTTGAGTTTTCTCCATAATTCAAGGGTCATTAGTAACGTATTTCTAAGATTTAGATATGGCATAAATTTTCTCCATAGGATCGTTAGTAGCGAATTTCTCGAATGTAGGAAATTTGAATTTAATCTCGATGGAATGAGGTTTTTGCGGGGACTATTAGTAGCGTATTTCTTGAACATAGTAAGATTTGGATTTGATCTCCATGAAAGGAGGTTTTTGCGAATCTTCTTGATGTATTTGGTTATCAAGAAGAGTGGGTTTTGATATTTTTCTGTGAATATTCCGTGAGTTTATGAATTTCTGCAGATGATTTATCTCTTTAAGGATATATATCCCGTATATTTGTGAGATATTGGAGATGACTCTTTATGATTTCTTTAGGCATGATTTAGGGTTTAGGGTAGAGTAGCTTCCAAGCTAGCCTTAGGGTAAAGAAACCTTCAAGAATTCTAACAGAAATTTGAATTTTTCTTGAAGAGTCTACAAAATTTTTTATTTCTACAAACAAGAAGTCCAAAATAAAAAGCAATCTAATCATAAGATCAACTTCTATACTAATTACCAAATCATTGGTTAGAACTAATTAATCGTGATATATAGCAAAATCTTCGAAGGTAAGGCCATATATTAGCTATATTAGGCTTGATACAATTAAAAGAGTATGCGTTTTATATATGTTGTAACAAATGAAGTTTTTAACGTAATAATGTAGCTAGAAAGAATTTAGGCTATAGGCAATTATGGTGATAGTTGATGATAGCGATGGTTAAACAATAATACTGATGATGATTGATAGTAATATAAAAAGAATCGATCGGTGTGATTAGTGACAGTAATAATGATTAGATATCTAGGATTGAAGGAAATTGAATCGTATCATCCATGTGGGTCAATCTGAATCAATTATAGTGGTTATATATTTACTTTGAGTTAAAATTATGAAAGACACAATAGACAAAATCTCTATAACTGGAACAACTCTATAACAACATACAATTCATAGATTGTGAATTGGGGACTGTGAATAGGGGGCGGACCTAAATTGAGGTATGTGGTGCTCCGGCATTCATTAAACTCGACGTAAAATATGTATAATTTTATAAAATATGTATAAAAATTGATATAAGATAGAACATGCATCCATGAAATTAAAAAAATAACTGGATGTTTTGATTTTCTGGCGAAACCTTGAATTCGAACCTCCCAAAATATCCATGACCCCTAAATCCTGAATTCGCCACTGTTGTGAATCTTCAATGTAGTTCGTATTATATACATGTAATTGTACTATTAGATTAATCAAACAAATTCAATAATCTGCAAACTGTATGTTTGATTAGATTTATGAAGAGTGATGACCACAAATATCTATGAAATTCCCATGTTACGTTTGTATGCCCAAAAAACAAGGTAATCTATGATATGTATCTTTTCATCACATCAAATTCATTTGTAATAAATGGTTGGTGTTGTCAAGTCAATTGATACAAGGAATAGACCCTTTAGGGGTAGCTATCATATATTTTGAAATAATTAAAAAAATCTTCAACTAAAATTAATCAAGATTTCAATTCAAAACAAATTAATTCTTAATAGTGATTCAATACAATTCAAAGTTCATAAACCATGGGTTCTACTCTCATAAGACCACGAGGTGGCTTAATTTGACTAGTATTATAGCAAATCTTATGAGTAAATTTGACTTAGGAGTAAGATGAATTTGGAATTATACTTCATGAATTAAAAATTAATATTTATGTTGTATTATTGAGAAGGATTCTCGTGCCAATCATAGGATAAAAGGACTTGGTTATTCATTGCTTTATGCTTATCTAATAAGTGCTAATTCCTCCCTTCCAAAATAATTGAATTATTAAAGTATTTTTCAGTATTCAAAAAAATTGAGTTATTCATTATTTAATATAGACGTTAGAATTTTTTTTTAATTTTACCCTTCATTAATTAAATTTACAAGCATGAGTTCTAATGATCATAACTAATGTTTTGGAGTTTGAAAAGCGCAAAAATAAAAAAACATAACTAATTTATGTCTTTTTTTTTTTTAAGATGTGTGTCATATTTCAACAATTCAATTATTTTGAAATGGAGGGAATAATTTATTAGTGCATTTATTGTGTACATAGTAGAATTCACTACTCTTTTAAATATCTTTTATGTTCAACAGGGTGATGGTTAGATCTATTTCTCCTTCGTTTTGTATTAGTTGATCTCTATAGACCTAACATATTCATTAAAAAATTAATAAATGAAAATATATTTTACATACTTACCTTTATATGCCTTGTAAAGTATAATAATCAATGCAATGATTAAACACTGAAATTTGACACATATTACTCTATCCCCTGCATTACGTCTAGAACATTGAGTATTTATAATTAAAAATAATAATAATCATTTAATTTTGATTTTGAGAATTGAGATTATTTATGCACCATTCAATAATTTTGAAAAGTGTGGATATATTTAGTCTTCCTATCAAGGGTAAAATGGGAAACATATATATAAAATATTCTTGATTTTAGAATTTGGACAACTAAATTGAAACAAATATTTTTAGAAAGAAGACCAACTAATACAAAATGGAGGGAGTATGTTTTGTGAAGTGGAGTGTTGGTCAGTCAAGAACTTTCGTATTTAGAAGAAGAAAGTTACGGAAATAAGGATGCTGAGATGCACTTATAGGCATGTGAGATAGGATTAGGGGTAGACATGATATGGTATAATATATCGAAATTAAATTTTTGATACCATGGTTTTGTTATTATAGTAATTGATATGGTATATGATATACATTTAAATTTTTTTGATATGTAGAACGGTGTTTGATGTTTATAAATGACATATTGAAATACCGAATATCATACCGAACTATATAATTACATAATTAACTTATATATATTACTAAAATATTAGAAAATATACAACTTTGTAGTAGTTTAAAAAAAATATTTAGACGGTGAAATTTTGACTACTCTATCTTGATTGCAATATCTCATTTATGTAATTGATTAACAAAAGGAGTTATTTATAATTTCTTTTAAATACATATTTCTATATGTGTGACGTGTAAGTACAACGCAATACAATACAATACAATACAATACCATACAATACAATACAATACAATGCAATGCAATACAATACAATACAATACAATACAATACTGAGACATGATTTTGAAAAGTGAAAGTCATAATACTCTATTATACATGTATGTATTGTTGGAATCCAACAAACTATGATTACTGAATACTATATCATAAAATATCAAACCACACTAAATTAATATGGTACGGTAATGACATAGTATTTTTTAAAATGAATATCAAAATTATCGTACTGAAATTTTAAATACCATACTGTACTATATCATTTTCACTCCTAGATAGGGTTAGAAATGAAGATATGCAGGGACAAGATGAGAGTCATTTTGATGAAAGATAAAATGCGAGAAATAAGGTTGAGATGGTTCGAATATGTGATAAAGAGATGCTCATATACCCCAGAACGGATTCATTCAAAAACACCTTAAACTGCAACAAATAGCCTAAAACTTCAGATTTAAATTTTTTGATACGTACCCTATAATTTGTAGCAATACCTACTTGAAGTGAAACTTAATTATTACGAAATCAATGAACTTTATGTGTTTTGCTTCTTTGTTGAGTATATCCTGTAAATCACTTCAAATTTTAAGTTTTGATCTCCTATTGAATTCAACAAGTGATTTTTTTTTATTTTTTCTTAAATTTTGTTTTCATGGATTGTGTTGAATCCTTGAAGCATTTGAGTATGAATGCTGATTTGATATTTGAAACTCTGGTGCTTGGGTGGTTTGGACATGTGTATAAACTTTTGGGTTTGTTTTTGTTGTTCGATTTGGATTAGAGGGTCTTACAATTTTGTTGGTATTGCAAAGGTTGAAATCATTTTCTTTGTAATTTTTATGTGAAATTAGGTGAATTGAGAAATAGGCGTTCCTCAAAAATTTATTTTGATGGAAAGTGATAGTGCAAGGATGAAATTTTGCAACTATAGTTGTTGAGATTATTGATGAATTCAAACATAGAAGAGGAAACAAATGAAACTAGAAATGGTGGTTTATTGGAATTGAATGATGAAAAGGAGAACTATGATGAGGACAAAGTGTTTGATGTTTTGTCATCGAAAAAAATGGTAGAATGACAGCAACTCTAAGAGAAAATTATATCCTATACATTTATTAGATTGAAAATTGCAGGATATAGCAACATTTTTAGATAATTACTTTATTAGCTATTTTACTTGCAAGTCGTAGCAACTTTTTTAAAAATTAATTAATTTTTTTTTTTTAAAAAATTGATTAAATATTTTAAAGTAAAAGTAAGCAACTACTTTATTTAGGGTTTAGTATTCTATTCCTCCTTAATAACTATATGGATAATTATGGTAGGAGTAAATCTGTTCAATATTATATCTTTATTTGTTATTCTTCTTACATTTTTTAAAATCTCCAAATTTATTATTCCCTCTCATAAATTACATGATTCTTTCTCACTCTTTTCACTCTATTTTACTCTATACGTTTTCCACATATATTTCCTCCAAATCAATCAAAATCCTTCATAGATAATCATAGATTTCATCTTTTTGCCACAACATTTTTTTTTAATTCTTTCATTGTTGAAGAACTAGATGTACTGCAATTTTTTTTTCAAATCTTGATTCTTTTTTTTTTCCAGTATGAAAGATGATTGTGTTCATTAAATCTTAATTTTTATATAAAAGTAGATGAGATAGAATCTTGATTCAAAGAGATAAGCACGTAGTGTATGGAATCGATATATAAATTGGTATCGCCTAAATTGAAAATCACAATCTATAAATATGAGTTTATATATCTATTTCATACACATTTCATGCAAATGTGACATGTAAGAAATCACTTTTATAAACTGATTTCATTCAATTTATAATCTTAAGTATATCTTCTTAATTGAATATCACAACCACATTATACTCATTCCATATAAATATAACATGTAAGAAACTATTTTATAAACCTTGAATGCAATATTGATATTATACATGTTTCATACTTGAAATAATTCAAAAAAAAATATAAGTTGGTATATTCATTTCGTATATTGAAATAAATAATAACGTATAATATTTGGTGAAAGTCGATTTCTATACCAACTTCTGTGATTATTATAATGAATTCATATAAATATAACATGTAAGAAACTATTTTTTATAAATCTTGAACGGAATATTGATATTTTATACTGATTTTATACAGATTTCATACACGAAATAGTCCAATAAGTATATATAAGATAATTTTCACTATATTATTATTATAAAAGATTCCGATTTACATTCAAATCCTTATTTATGTTGTTAACAACACAAATAATGGATTGTTTAGTATTTTCTCTAATATCCATTGATATATCTTTTGTTGTTACATACGATGGATATTTAACAAAGAAATTGACAATACTCCTTATATCAGATTTTTTTTTTAAAGAACAAAGGAGAAATTAGAAGAAAGAGAATTTCTAATGAAGGAGAAGAAATCGCTGGTTGAATAATAATTTTGAAAGTATAAAATTGTTTAGATGTTAATGAAGTAGGAGTAAATCCGTTTCAGAGAGAATTAAGGAAATGATTGATATTCCGACAATAACTGTCATCCCTTTTTATGGGTATGAAATCCTTTTTTATATATATAAAAATTGTATTTTTCTGTTTATATTATTAGAAAAATAATTTTTTGTTTCCTTTTTTATACCTTTTTTGCTATAACTTGAAAAGATGAAAATTATATTATAAGTTGTAATTAATCATTTAAGGGAAGTTATTTGGATTTTTTCCACAACTATAGTAGTTGAGGAAAAATTGTAATTGTGCCATTTTTCGTCAAAACTTAAAGGAAGTGATTTTATTTCATGATGTAACTTTTTATTCGATGTAATTTTATATGTTTTTTTCTTCTTCTTCTTATTTATGTATGTAATTGATCATTTTTATCTTTGTTAAGTCAATAGTGTTACATAGTAATGCAAAAATATTTCGGTGATTCCATAGATGAAAAAGATGTATTTTTTTAATAAGTCTCTAGTGTTAGAAGATTTTTACTAAAAGACGTTAGGTTAAATTATTTTTACAAAAAGCCCTAATTTATTTATACAGTCAAACCTCTCTATAA
Organism: Capsicum annuum; assembly: GCF_002878395.1. Classification (NCBI taxonomy): domain Eukaryota; kingdom Viridiplantae; phylum Streptophyta; class Magnoliopsida; order Solanales; family Solanaceae; genus Capsicum; species Capsicum annuum. The sequence continues at coordinate 8,580,652 of NC_061120.1, read as the reverse complement.
TGAAGTGTTTGTCCAAAATTTCATGACTACTATCAAAAAGTGTTATATACGTATATTTATATTTGACGATCCGATTTTATTTAGTTGTTATAAACAAAAGTATGTAAAATTAGAAAGAGCATGAATGTAAAAAATGCAAACATTAGTTGACTTTTACTAATGAAGTTATGAAATAACTGATGTGCACTATTTAAATATAATTTTTTTTTTTCAAATCAGATACTCATACTTGATATTTAATGTGTGATTATCATAAATATTTTGATATTTTATTTTGTGCAAATATATTCTTACCTAATATTTGAGTATGTTGTTGTAGAGATGTGATGTTATAAAGAGTATACTGCTATAATAAATGCCATTATTGTTATATGTAGAATAGAGAAGTTAAATATAACATGAAAAATCGATTTGGAGAAAAGCAGGCCGCTATAGTGAAATGTTGTTATAACGAGGTAGTATTATAGACAGGAACGACTGTATAACACTTGTGATATTCATCAAACATCTTTTAAAGGTGGCATTGATGGAAACAAGTTATCTCGAGATTAATTATTTCTCCCTTAAGGTGGAATAAAATTAACACTACAATTCTGAGATAACTCATTCTGAAATGAGTTATCCAGGTATAATTTTTCTATATTCAGGTATAATTTTTCTAAATCAAACATAAAATAAACTCATCCTAAAATTAACCCCAGAATCAGTTGTCTCTTATCTGTTATACCAATCCAACCTGTAAAGTGAGTTCCACTTGGTATAAATGAAATATATTCCAAAATTTTCACAATTTGTTGGTCAAATTCATAGGTAAATTATGGATCCCACTCCCACAAGACTTCTAGAAAGAAATAGGAGGCATTTTAAATGCGTGCATAAGTAAAACTTTGGCCAAACAATATCAATCTACAATTACATTTTGTCTTATACAAAAGTCTGACTCAGGAGGAAAAAAATTTGAGAATTTTACTTCATGGACCATATCAATATTTATTTTGTATTTGTTGGACAATAAAATTTTTGAGATCGAAAAATAAATAATCGAAATAAGAAAATATTGCAACAATCATTTTATTAATTTCAATGCGAATGTTACAATTTCTATGAATCCTCTGATTCGCCTTTTCAAATATAAAGTCAACGGCTTCGAGCTTGATCTTGAATTTGAACTTGATTTGATGGACTTGAGAGACTTGATCTTGATTTGTGCTTGAATTCAAGGGCTTTTGAGCTTGTTTTTGAATATTTCGGTCTTGATCTTGAATCTTGATAAACTTGATTTGAATGCTTGAGCTTTTTAGAGAAATTGTGGCGTTTGATCCACGAGCTTTCTCTTGCTATTTGTTAGAGTTCAGAGTTCTGGGGTACAATCTGTTCCTCTCTTGATTTTCTCCGTAATTTGAGGGCCGTCAGTAGCATATTTCTCGAATGTATGAAGATTTGGATATGAATTTCTCCGTAATTCGAGGGCCGTTAGTGGCGTATTTCTCAAACGTAGAAACATTTGGATTTGATCTCCATGAAAGGAGGATTTGTCTTCTTGATGTATTTGATTATCAAGAAGAGAGGGTTTTGATCTTTATGAATATCCCATGAATTTATTGAGACTTTTCATATCTTTGATCTCTTTGTGAATATCCCGTGAATTTGTGAAATACTGGAGATCCCGATCTTTTTACAAATACCCATCAGCTTATGGGATATTCAAGATGCCTGTTTCAGGGAGCATGTTACCCTTTAAATAGGCGAGATTTAAGGTAAAGTAGCCTTCTAGAACTCTAACAGAATTTGAAGTCTTATTAAAAAGTCCACAAATTTAGATTTCTACAGTATTATTTGCAAAAATAACACCAATCTGTTATGACACTTCGTCTTATAAGAAAGTTTGACCTAGGAGGAAGAAGAATTGAAAATTTTACTTCATAGCCCATATTAACGTTTGTTTTGTATTATTTGGGGGGCAAATCTCACGAATCTCAATTGTTTAGTACCTAATTATAATTCATTTCGGCTATTTTTATTTCACAAAAAAAATCTCGAATTTTGAATTTTCACGATACATAAGTCAGGCGTCGATACATCATAATCTAATATGTAAGTGTCGAACTAATCAACTGATACATAAGTATCGGTACATAACTCTTATGTGTTAATATCACAGAGATACATTCAGATGCGTACGTCTTATGTATCAATAGCACAAAAACCATTATGATACATGATTTTTATCAGATTTTCAACCAAAGACATATTTATTATGTATCTCTAACTTAATATTCAGTAAGATACATCAATTTTGTACATTTGGTGGAGGGTGACACAATGAATTCTGTTAATTAACTAACAACCTTGTATATAATACTTTCTTCGTTTAAAAAAGAATGACCTATTTTGACTTGACATAAAGTTTAAAAAAATAAATAAAACTTTTGAATTTAGATAGATCCGAATGACCCCTTCTCATAACGAGAAATACTCTTATGCGCCTTCTTTTTTTGAATCTTTTGGTATGTATTGCCCCTGGCATAGAAAAGTGACCAACCAGGGCTTCCGAATATCATGAATATTCTTTGTCACGTGAAAAGTTAAAATTAAAATATTATCAAAATAGAAAAGAATCATTCTTTTTTAACCAGACTAAAAAGGAAAGTAGATCATTTTTGTTGAAATGGAGGGAGTACCTTATTGTAAGCAGGGTCGGAGCTACCCTTTGACGAGGGGTTCATTCGAATGCTCTTCAGTGAAAAATTATACTATTTATACATGATTAAAATTATTTTTACGTGTATATAATAGATGTTGAAACCCCTTCGATTTATTTGTATGTTTTTGTGAAAATCCTAACTCCACCAATCATTAAGTAGGCAATGCCTCAATCATTTGTACATATTGACTATATTAGTTGAAAATTCTTCAACTTACCTAACCTTTAATAAGTTGGTAAGTAAATAACAATTCCAGGAAGGACACAAGTTTAGATATTCCTAGAAGCAAAATACAACTAATGAACAGTGCAAATGAAGCTTTCCATTGAAAAAGATACATAACTGTATGGATTTAAACAATCTAATCCGGTGGGAACAACCAATTACATATCATGTATTGGAATCATAATATTGCTTTTTTTTAACTCAGGATAACCCACAACTGCGATAATCTCTGTCCTTCGAGCGAGCTATGAGTATTCTTTGGTGAGCACTTTGTACGCACCGGATAAACCTTCCACTGTGTAATAGCCTGCAAACCACACAAATAATGTAAACCGCACTAAACAAGTCCTGTGCGACAAACTCAACTTAGCAAGAATATATTTTAGTTTTTGTTTAGTCTAAACCCACATAAAACCCGTAACCCCCCCCCCCCCACCCCACCCCCAAAACCTGCACTCCCCTCTCCTCATTGCCATCCATACTAAAGGAGCACTATCATAATCAGTAACGTTGTTATGTGATCAGGAGATTTTGGGTATGAGATGTGGAAACAACCTTTTACAGAAATGAAACAAACTCTTATGGTCAAATCCTTTCCTATGGAGCTATGTTGCTTGGACTCTTCAAAATGTCGACAGATGCGTGTCGGATCCTTTACGGATCCTCCAAAAATAGTATATTTTTAAAGGATCCGACACGGATGCGGCAACATTTTTTAAGAGACTAACAACTTAATCCTAGAGTACTCAGATGCGGAGCCAGGATTTCTGCTGAGAGGGTTCAAAATCTGAAGAAAAACTCACCGAAGGAAGTTCAACATAAAAATAATTTTAATCATACATTAACAATATAATTTTCCGTTCGAACCCCCTTTTACTATTTTGGCTCCGTCTTTGAGAATACTCCACACATAACGGGAGCTTAGTACATTATACTGCCGTTTTTCTTGTAAAACAAAAAGGTTATTTTCAACACTCAGACGAAAACAGACAATTCCTAACTATTCAATAATTTTGTGCGCGTGATATAAATATAATTCAACAATATCAACTAATTAATGGAATACCAAAGTATTTCAGCCTCTCCAATAAAAGAAAATAAGACCAAAAAAAAAAAAAAAAAGACAGAAAGACTGAAGAGACTAAAGTACACATACATGTGTTTCAAGTTTCATAAGCACGTCAATTTATATTTATTTGAATCCCATTATAGAAACTTACAAATTTCAAATTCTAAATTCGCCGATTCTCTCTGAGAATTAAATATGACAACAACGTAAGACGTTCTAATTTCAATATCACTAACTGTTTTTATGTCTGCAACATGTTCTTGTTGACCCCAATGGGGAATCAGTGACCTTTGTGGCTATAAAAGGAGTTACATAATTTATATCACTCTAGCATATAGTATTCAATAGGCAAAACAAAAAGTTTACAAGATATATACCTAGAGAAAAAAGTGTCTAAAAATAGTAATCAAGAGGTAAAATGGAAAGAAACATGAAGCGTAAATCAGGTCCAAAATTGGAAAGAAAATATGTGGAGAAGAATAGAAGGAATCACATGAAGAACCTATGTAATCAACTTCATTCTATGCTCCCTACACATCCATCTACCTCTAAGGTTAGTTATATAATGTTCTCAACATTATTTTTTGCCTAAAAAATACCATTGTATTGTATCTATATTTCTTATCAACTCAAGTTAGTATTGCATGTTAAATTTAAATTCTGAATCCACCTCCGCATTGCATACAATATTCCCCTTTTCTCATAGGGTTAATAATCTCTTGCTCTTAGCTAACATCATTTGTGCATGCATGCAAAGTACGAGTATAGAGTAAAAAGTATTCGATAGAATCCAGTGGTTTTGATCCAAATCAGAAACACATTACAAAAAATAAACTTGTTCATAGGTCGACCCCATGGCAGCAAGTAATGGAGAACATACCAAAGCTTTGAAATATCATTTTCGAGCACTAGAACGAAACCCATTCTCACCACAAGCATTTAATAATATGACCGTGATCTGTCATTACGTGCGACTATCTAGTCAAGTAACTACTAGAACCAAATAGGCTTTCTACATATGCATCATCTAAAACAACGATTTTTATGAGGCAAAGAAAGAAACTTCATATAAGTCAAAATAGAAAAAAAATAAAAATGCCTAGCAACTTTTTCTATGAATATAAGGTTTTAATTGATAGAGAGAGAGGAAGCACCGTATAGATCAATCAGCGTGCTTCACAATACATAGTTATTAAAATTCTGAATCCTCTTCTCATAACTGCTATATATATATATATATATATATACTTTTTTTTTTTTTTTTCTAATACAATTAGACTTTTGCAGGGAACAACAACTGCAGTGCCTGATCAAATAGATGCTGCAGTGAATTACATAGAAAGCTTGAAAATGAATTTGGAGAAGAACAAGAAACACTTGGAAGAGTTGAAAATGGGCCCAAAGAAGGCCCAATCATCCAATGCAACTAATGAGCCCGGCCCAAGCAGCAAGTCACCACCTCAGATTGAATTCCATGAAATGGGCCCAAACATGGTTGTGGTTTTAATAACTAGCCTTGACAATATAGCCACTTTTAATAAAATCATTCGATTATGCCATGAGGAAGGTGTTGAAGTTGTGTCTACCAACTTTAAACTCAATGGAAATTCTACACTGCAGATTTCTCATGAATCTAAGGTTAGTATATGTAAAATATTGTTGTAAGTATCTTAATAATTAAGAGTGTGTTTGAACACTGAAACGGCTCAATAAAATAGGCGGTCTAAAGTAAAAATATACTTAAACTTCTTTCAAATAACACATGAAATAATGACTCACAAAAGAAGCTCACATGTCCTTAATTTTATATCTAATCGCAAGAGCGCAATGTGTGATGTCTCAATTTAACTATTACGATATCAAACTCTCCCTAATACAAACATGTTAGAATTTGAAATCTTTTTCTAATAATTACATGAAATTATTGTTCTTCTAGTTGTCAACTTTTTAGGAAATGAAACTATATTAGTATAAACTTTAAACTAACATTTAATATTTGATTTTTTTTTCAGGTGCATATCAATAAAAGTTCAACAATAGAATTTAAAGAGACAACTTTGTGTACTAAGATGAAGGAGTTGATTTATGGACCATCTTGCAATAATGACATGGAATCCCTATGGGACTACATTATTGAATCTGGCTTAATAGAATTTAATTCAGTAGATTTATCACCAAGAGCAAGTCAAAATCCAAATATAAATTACTCATATGCAAATTTTTTATGATCCTAGCTTTTTCTAAGCTGAATGCTGTTCACAAAAAAAAAAGTATCAAATCGAAAACCTAATCAAACCGTGAAAAAATGTTGATATTTTTCTGCTTTGATATGGTTTTGGTTTTAAATTTTAAAAATTTTATGGTATAAATTAATTTTTTGTACTCTTAGTTTGTAATCTAGGTGTTTGTCTTAATACATAATAATCAATTTTTTTTCCTTTACTTTCTAGTTTTATTTATAGTTTTTATTTCATAATGCCAAGAATTTATTACATGTTCAAAATAACTTGTAGTCCATATATAACTAATCATTATTGTTTAATTAAAAAATCATCAAGATATCATGCTATATCACAAGAAGTCTTTTAACTTTTTTCACCACAAAGAATTCATTATATATAAGAAATTTAATCATATTTCTTAGAAATAACTAAATTCTTGGACGATGCATGCAATTTTTTGGAGGTAGCAATATATATATATAGCTAGATTAAAAAAATATTTTTTCTTATTTTCTTAAGAGAGAATATCCTATTTCACCCTTGAACTATACCCAAAACTGCTGAGACACACCTCAACTTAACGGGGGTTCGCATAAATTATTAAAATTTTTCTAAAAGTTCTAACTAAATTCCCTCAGACAATCCTATCTCATTCGCCCACTCTCACGATGGTGGACTCAGGATATAGGAGTCATGGGTGCTCGGGAGATTCAAACACATATATTTACACTCAAAGCCATAAGGTTCCACATGGAAATCAAAGCACCCAGCTGTCTTCTTGATTTCACGGGTGTTTTTTTCCATCTTATATCAATTTTAATACATTTGTTATATTATTTATACCTATATTTTGAGTCGGGTTTAACGGGTGTCGAAGCACCACAATTTTCAACCTAGATCCGCCCCTGCAAGTTTTCTTTATTTTCTTAAACTTTGTGCCAAGTCAAAGTAGGTCATTCTTTTTGAAACGGAGGGAGAACTATTTTAGAGTCTATTGTAAATATATACACATATATATGTACCATACAGTATATGTACTACTTTAAATAATATACATACAACATATATACATTATATACATACTACTTTAGAAAACATATACACATGTATACGTTAAATATATACTACTTTAGAATCTACAATATACGTACTACTTTAAATAATATACATACAACATATATACACTATATACATACTTCTTTAGAAACATATACACATGTATACGTTAAATATATACTACTTTAGAATTTATTGAAAATATATACATATATATACGTACCATATAATGTATTTAATACTTTAAATAATATACATACAACATATATACACTATATAGTATATACATACTACTTTAGAAAATATATACAGATATAACACATAGTCATATATACACTACATATTATACTACTTTAAAAACATATACACATTAAATATATACTATTTTAATATATAAAAAATATGTACACATATATGTAGAATATATACTACTTAAAATATCACTTGAAAGTTGAAACGATATATATGAAAATTATATATATTATATGTGTACGTTAAAATATTAAATATATATAATTTAGAGACTATAGAAAATATGCTACTTAATATAATAATACTTAAGGTTTTGAACTTAAAAGAAATTTAATTTTTTATTATGTGTATATATGTTTGTAATAATGTTATGTTTAATTGTCTATTACAGTATTACTTAGTGTAAAGTTTGATAGTAAATTAGTAATATATTAAAACAAAGTATTTAATTCAAACTAGAAATTCAATTTAAATGAAAAAAATTATAAAAGAGTGAATGAATGTTGTATTTTACTAATTGCAAAATGATCTAAAATTTATAATTTACATGAATGAAAAATCTACAAATTTTGCATCATTTTTTCCAACTCATTCGTGTTAATATTAACGAGAACTGACATAGGATAGTCAAAATCAATAGGGGCAAAATCATGCATTGGACTTGATTGTGATGAGTTCTCCCTTGAAGTCATAGTTTTTTCAAGATTCTGTTCGTCTTTCGGCTCCACCTCTATTCCTTGATTTCTTCTTCCCTCTCTAATCCAATCCCAGAGGCAAACTAGAATATTCATAGCATTGCTCCCCAATGAGTGTCGATTGTCCCCAAGCTATTGCCGTCCCTGACTAAAAGCGCTCTCCGATGCAACAGTTGACATTGGAACATTCAATATATCTCTAGCTAATTTTGAAAGCACAGGATATTGTCTTTCATTATTCTTCCACCAATCCAACGCGTTGATCCGTCGTCGACAATCCTCTACCGGTGTTCAAAGATAATACTTAAACTCTTTTCGAGAAGTTGCTGTGTAAGTTCCCACCTCAATGTTGTTCCAAACATTTAAATCATAAAAGTAATAAGGAAAACCATTCTGTGCTACTTTTTTAGAAAATGATAGCTCCTCGGAAGCATGAGGAGTGACAGTTGGAGTGATATTTGTCAGTACAGCTACATCAAGTAAATCGACATAATGGTTATATAATTTTTCTAAGTAACTGTTCGTATTACTCATAGCCGTAAACAAATATGGTTGTCCTTGTTCTTCATCATCAGAATCATTGTTAGTAGTTATCTCTAAGTTAGAATAAATAAGAGTACTAAAGTGGCACATAGTATTAAATTTCATACATGGATTTAGTATAGCACAAACCAAGTAAATAAGAACAATCGGGATAAAATATTTTTTTAAATTTAACAAACATAGCACTAACAGCTTCTTTGTAACCTTTTTTATTCTTAAATTCTTTGAGCAAACCAGAAATATCGACTAAATATACTACTCTCTTCGTTTAAAAAAGAATGACCTACTTTGACTTGACACAAAGTTTAAGAAAATAAAGAAGACTTTTGAATCTTGTGGTTTTAAATTAAAGTTGTGTTAAATGTACCAAAATGCCCTTTAATCTTGTAGTCCTAAGCATGCCATGTGTAAAGTTGAAATTAAAGTATTGCCAAAAAAGGAAAGGGGTCATTCTTTTTTAAACGGACTAAAAAGAAAAGTAGGTCATTCTTTTTTAAACGGAGAGAGTAAAATATTACAAACAGTAGGATAATAAGCACCGAAAAATTCAACCGTATCTATATAAAATATTTTCAAAAACTTAACAAGATCATCAATTGCAGCCCAATCAGAATCATTTAGCATACATTCAGCCAAATTAGCAAATGAACCACAATATTGGTTAAAAGTCAATGTAATAGGAACCTTATAAGCAAGACAAGTTTTTAAATAATCATACGTAGCATTCCATCTAGTATTACATTCTCCAGGTATAAATATAGGCGTAAGTCCATTTTATTCACATTTAACTTTAAATTCTCTAATTTTTTTTTCAATTATTTCTTTGAATAAAACTAACAGCAAGTCGAATTTTTTCAATATAAAACTCAAAAAATTCAAGACCATCTCTTACAATTAAATTATATATATGACAGCACACCTAACATGAAATATTTCAGATAACGGCGGAGAGAGATCATTTTTTAACTTTTCAATAGCAGTGTTGTTGTTAGGAGCATTATCAAAAACAATACATATAACTTTTCTTTCAATACCATAAAATTCTGCAATTTTAGTAATAAATTAAGCAATAAATTCTCCAGTATGTCTACAATCTTCATCATACAAAAAAGCTAGAATACGTTTTTGCATAACAAAATTATTATCTATCCAATGACAAGTAATGATTAAATAATCATTTCTATTAACAACACGACCAAGATAAGAAGTTAGAGTCATTCTACATTGAATATTTTTTTAACAATGTAGATAAATAATAAACATATTGTGAATGAAGTCTAAAAATATCGGCCCAACAAATACTTCTAGGAATACCATTAAACATAGGATTATAAATTGCTTGAATATAATGAATAAAAACATCCGAAGAAGGAAAAGTGAAAGACAAATAACCCACAGCCACCAGTTTTGCTATTTTTTCCCGGTCCCTCAATTTATTATAAGTCTTCACTACCTGACTGGTTGCTGGGTCCATTCTAGTTTGTGTTGGCCCACCAACAACCTCACCACCTTGTGCAATAAGTAACTCTCTTTTGTGATTATCATTTATATGTCTTATTAACGTACCCGTACCCCCTTGATTGTCTCATCTTTAATGCCTATATACTTGTTGACAAATATTGCATTGCACCTTAGTTTCTCCTTCTATACGTGTAAAAAATTGTTATGCAATACTAGTTGATCTACGAGATCTTGGGGCACGAGGAGGATGGGCAGGGTGATTAACTAATTCATATCTAACATTAGCATTTCCTACTGCGGGTGTCTCACCAATATTTTCATCATCTTCATCTAAATTAACCGCATCTACTTCATTTTCTTCTTCTATATCGTAATTTTTCTGAGCTTCTAAATAATCCATATTGTGAGCACCTACACCTACTTCTTCCTCAAAAGGTTGACTAAGTAGTACCTGAGACGCAAGGGTATATCTACTACTTGAACTACCTCTACCGCTAGTAATTTACTTTTTACTATCACTACCACTTCTGGGACAATTTTTTTTTAACACTTTTACCGATGTTTCTTAATTTATCCATAATATAAATCAAACTAAAAAAATTCAAAACACACAAAGATAATATAATTAAATATTCAGCAATTAATACACTAATTAAAAATTAAAAGGACAATGCCAAATTTTGGAAGTATCCGAAAGTTGCAACTTTAGAAACTTCCACTCGTACTTTGTAATCACAAAATTAAAAAATAAAATTGAGCACTTTAAGACTTATATAGAATATTTGAGAGAGAATGAGATTTGAGAGAATGAAAATTGTGTGGCAAATGATTTAAAAGTGTAGGGTATTTATAGGAAATTTTTTAAATTTTAAAAAAAATTTTAAATCAAAATTTTTGCTTTTTCCAGATTTATTTTTTTTTAAAATTAAACCGAGCCGGGCTGGTTCGGTTTGGGTCCGAGCTGGATTAACTAGGCCCAAAAAATTTTTCGGCCCAGTGGACCGGCAACCCTACAGCCCGGGGGCTGACCGGGCCAGATCAAATCGGTCCAGGCTTTCTCGTGGGACGGGTCAGACCGACCCGTTTGACAGGTTTATGTGTGCCACACTTTATCGAGCAAATCAAAAGAAACCAAACCAAACCAAAAAATAAGTAAGACCAGCCAAGAACTTAGAATGAGCTCAATCCAAGACCAACATCCCAACCAACACAACTATTATACCACGATTAACCCAACAATCACCACGATTAACGATAATTACAGCCATATATACACCACCCCTCACTTCCAACTTGACATGAAGTCGGCATCAGCAGAAATGAGTTTCTAACAAGAGTAATACCATTAATAATTTACAGACATCGTAAATCGGTTCTTTGATAGCACACTAGATCGAAAAATTACAAATCTTATGAAATTAAGTCAAAAAAGAAACAAATAGCCTTATACATATGTTCTAGGGTGTTGTATATCAATTATGATAACTAAAAACAATAGAGGGGCCCTAGACCTGACCTGATAGACAAACACAGATTCTAAGCAATCTAAACAAAAAACAGGATACTGTTGTACAATGTATGTTTCACATTCTCTGCTATATACTGAAGGATAGTTTGGTTGGGAACAAGTTATACCGGGATTAATTATCCTATCATATATATATGGGATAAACTTATCTCATTACTAAAGCATAAATTATGGGGTAAATAATCCATTGGCTAACTAATACCTCCAACCAAACATAGGATAAAATAATCCTACATTTTATCCCGGGATTATTATGATTTATACCTCACATGAGTGTTATCTCTATCCATTCCACCAATCCCTACACTATATATAACTTTTATTTGTGTTTATTTTTATTTTAAAGACACATGTGTGACTACCTGTTTCACTAATGTGTAGCACTGATAGGAGTAGATATTTAGTTAGTTAGTATATTGCTGAGTCAGCTGTATAGGGTGTTGAAGGTTGTTAGAGGTTGTTAGACAAATGATTAGTCAGGTGCAATGAGGTGTCAAATAGAATGTTCTAGAAGGAGCTAGTTATTAGATATTTTTGTATCTCTTTCATAGCCTATATATAAGACACAATATCATATTGTAACACGTGATTTTGATGATGAATAAAGTTTACAATTTCACTCTCTCATCTCTTCCTCCTTGTTCATGAATTATCAACCTGTAATGCTTGAATTTCACATGGTATCAAAGCCAGGGTGCTAATATAGAAAAGTATTTCGATTTTTCTGCAAGTTTAGTTGATTTTGTAGCGGAATTTCTTCATTCATGGCACCCAAAATTGATCAAAGTGATCCACTCTTCATAGGTGCTTCAGATAGTTCAATCTCTATACTCATTCCAATCAAATTAACTGGTTTAGAAAACAATAGTCTTTGGAGTCGATCCATGCGAATTGCTCTCTTAGGGAAGAGAAAGTATGGTTTTGTCACTGGACCCTACAACAAGGAGTCATACAGAGAAGAATTTCATGATCAGTGGGAAACGTGTAATGCGATTGTCCTCTTATGGATCATGAATACTGTGAGTGAAAGCTTACTATCTGGGATCATGTATGCTACAAATGCTTGCGTAGTCTGGAATGATTTTGAAGGAAAGATATGATAAAGTGAATCGTATGCGTATATATCAATTGCATCGTGAAATCAATATGCATTCTCAAGGTACTGATTCAATCTCAGCTTATTTTACTAAGTTGAAGACCTTGTGGAGTAAGTATGATGTTCTGGTTCCTAATCCTAGCTGTGATTGCCCTAAATCCAAGGAGTACTCAGATCATATGTGTCAACTGAGACTTCTACAATTTTTGAGTGGTTTGAATGAGTCCTGCGATCAAGCTAGGAGACAGATCTTACTTAAGAGCGTAACTCCAACTCTCAATCAATCTTATGCTATGCTCATAGAGGATGAGATATAACACTCAGCATGTACACTTGCTATACACGACAGATCAGAACCTCTTGCTATGCAAGTGAATCGCAGTTACGGTTATGGACAGGGAAACACAAATTACAAGAGTAGAAGGTGTGACTACTATCAAATTTCAGGTCATACTAAAGAAAACTGCTACAAACTGATAGGATATCCAAATGATTGGAAGAACAAGAAGAAACAAGGTTATGCTCCTCCAAATTTCAGGTCATATAATGCTGGTGGCAATAATTTCTCACTGCATAATAGGGGTAACAACTATACTAACACTGGTAGCAAGTTTTCCCAAACTGCAAGCATGGTAGCATGGTAGCAGGACCAACTGATACTGCCAGTTCCAGTCATGATGCCAATTCTGTACCACTAACAAAACCACATACATTCACTGATGAAGAGTACAATCAAATCATAAACATGTTGAATAAGGATACCAAGGATATGAAACAAGTCAATATGACAGGTATTGTTACTTGCTTCTTATCCAAGACTTGTTCTGATAGTTGGATTGTAGATTCAGGGGCTACACATCATGTGTCTGCCAATAGATACTTGTTTAAAGATAGCAACAGCTTGGTTCCAAGGCATTTGGACAAATTGCACCTTCCAACAGGAGATGAAGTCACAATTTCTCACACTGGAGAAGCATACATTTTTACAGATGATGTGATCAAAGATGTTCTCTTTGTTCCAGATTTTAGACTAAATCTGTTGTCTGTTGCTAAGATAACCAAGGAACTGTCATGCTTTGTGTCCTTTTATCCTGATTTCTGCATATTTTAGGACCTCTTCAATGGCAAGGTGAAGGGGATTGGTAGACAAGAGGGTGGACTGTATGTTCTTAAAGGAGAATGAAAAGATAATGTTGTTCAAGAAGGAGCAAAACACAACAGGTTCACTGCAGAGGTTGTTGTTCCTAATTGCAAACTATGGCACCAAAGACTTGGGCACCCAACTCCTCAGGTTTTAAGAGACTTGGATATTTTGATGAATCATAGTGATGTAGATATATTGAATAAATGTACTGTATGCCCACTAGCTAAACAAACAAGAATGCCATTTCCCACAAGTACTACTAGATGTTCTGCATGTTTTGAACTTGTACACATAGATTTATGAGGTCCTTATAAAACACCTACATTTGATAATAAGTGTTATTTCTTGACTATGGTGGATGACTATAGTAGATATACTTGGATTCATCTGTTGCAGCTAAAATCTGAGACCATAGTAGCTATTAAGACATTCATATCCATGATTAAAACACAGTTTGGAGTGGTGATAAAAGCCATTAGATCTGATAATGAGACTGAGTTTATTAATACTCAATGTCATATATTGTTGTTCCACTCTCTGGGAATCTTACATCAGACCAGCTGTCCTTACACTCCACAGCAAAATGGAGTGGTGGAAAGGAAGCACAGACACATATTGAATATTGCTAGAGCTCTTAAATATCAATCCTATTTGCCCATCAAGTACTGGGGATTATGTGTAAAAGCTGCAGTATATATCATGAACAGGTTACCAACCTCAGTCCTGAATGGTAAGAGCCCATTTTAGTTGTTATTCTCTAAAGATTCCAAGTTGTCACATTTGAGGGTGTTTGGATGTTTGTGTTATATGACTGTTGTTCCAAGGGATGACAAGTTCTCTGAAAGAGCTAAACCTGCTGTACTAGTAGGATATTTAGAATCTTAAAAGGGTTACTTGTTACTGGACATTAACTCAAAAGGATTATTAGTGAGTAGGGATGTTGTGTTTTATGAAGATTCTTTCCCTTTTGATTCATCACAAGCAGGATCCCAACGTGCAGATACTTCCAAAATTGATGAAGACATCAATGACTTCCTGGTCTCCATATATGATGAAGTTGGTGCTGATGTCCCTTTAGAGGATATTCATGTTAAGGATGCAAATACTCATGTTGATTGCCAAGGGTCCTCTGATGATGCAGTACCTGGTGTAACTTCACCTGGCACCACTCACGAAGAAACATGTCAAGATAACCGTTCCCTGCTTCAACCCACTTCAAGTAGACCAACGAGAACAAGAAGACCTCCTGTGTGTGTGGATGCATGATTATGTTGACACTTCAAAATCCCAGAGATGTAAGTACCCCTTAGATAACAACCTATCTTACAGTAAACTAAAACTAGCATATCAGTGTTACTTGTCAAAGTTCTCTGCTCTGACTGAGCCTCAACACTTCAAACAAGCTGTAAAAGATGAAAGATGGGTGAATCTATGAAGTTAAAAATTCAAGCATTAGAGGCAAACAACACATGGACCATTGTTGACCTACCCAAAGGGAAGAACACTGTTGGTTCCAAATGGATATACATGATTAAATATCTTGCAAATGGTGAAGTGGAAAGGTTCAAAGCAAGATTAATGGCCAAGGGATATAGCCAACAAGAAGGGCTTGATTATCATGAGACATATTCACTAGTGGCAAAAATGGCTACTGTCAGGAGTGTGATTGCTGTAGTAGTATCTAAAGGATGGCCTCTCTATCAAATGGATGTCTATAATGCATTTTTACAAGGGGATCTTGAAGAGGAAGTGTATATGGCGCTGCCAGAAGGTTTCAAAAACCAAGGAGAGCACAAGATTT
Source organism: Capsicum annuum (assembly GCF_002878395.1). Classification (NCBI taxonomy): domain Eukaryota; kingdom Viridiplantae; phylum Streptophyta; class Magnoliopsida; order Solanales; family Solanaceae; genus Capsicum; species Capsicum annuum. Next base: position 8,564,855 of record NC_061120.1, on the reverse strand, counting down.
ACAAGTTGCTCAAATCCTTGTATGGCCTCAAACAGGCTTCCAGACAATGGAACCTGAAACTGACTCATGCTTTGCTTGAAGCTGGATTCACTCAAAGTGATCATGATTATTCTCTCTTCTTTCTGCATCAAGGTAATGACACAGTGATAGTTTTTGTATATGTTGATGACTTGCTCCTTACAGGAAGCAATGCTAATTTGATTGATGCAACAAAAGCCAAGTTGCACCAGCAGTTCAAGGTGAAAGACTTGGGGAATCTCAAATACTTCTAGGGTATTGAAGTTCTCAGATCAACTTCAGGGGTGATATTAAATCAAAGAAAATATATCCTAGAATTAATTTCAGATACTGGTCTTAGTGGTTCAAAACCTGCAATCACTCCCTTAGAGTCTAATGTGAGGCTGACTTCACTTGAGTATGATCAAACCACAGGTGCACAAGGTGATAATTTATTGTCTGATGCTTCTTCTTATCAAAGACTAATAGGCAAACTCATGTATGCCACTATTACTAGACCAGCTATCAGTTTTGCAGTCCACACTCTCAGCCAATTTATGCAACATCCCAAGAGATCACACTGGGAGGCTGCTATCAGGGTAGTCAGGTACCTCAAAGGCTCTGTTGGTCAAGGAATCTAGCTACAGGCTAAACATTCTACCACTCTAACTTGCTGGTGTGACTCAGATTGGGCTGCTTGTCCCAACACTAGGAGATTAGTTACTGGTTATGCAGTTCATTTTGGTGAATCTTTGATTCTTGGAAGTCCAAGAAACAACACACTGTTTCCAGGAGTTTTGCTAAAGCTGAGTACAGAAGCATGGCTTCAGTAGTTGCTGAGATAACTTGGTTGGTTGGCTTGTTTCATGAACTCAAGGTTCCATTACCTTACCCATATCAGTCTTTAGTGACAACAATTCAACAATTCAGTTGGCCAATAATCCTGTGTTTCATGAGAGAACAAAACACATAGAGATTGACTGCCATTTCATCAGGGACAAGATCAAAAGTGGATTGATACAAGCTATACATGTTCACTCTCAAGGCCAAGTGGCTGATCTTTTTACTAAGGGGCTAAGCCAAGCTCAACATGCTCATTTATTAGGCAAGCTTGGTGTGCTAAATATCTTGCACCCTGTAACTTGAGGAGGCGTGTTTTAAAGACACATGTGTGACTACCTGTTTCACTAATATGTAGCACTGATAGGAGTAGATATTTAGTTAGTATATTGCTGAGTCAACTGTATAGGATGTTGAAGGTTGTTAGACAAATGATTAGTTAGGTGCAATGAGGTATCAAATAGAATATTCTAGAAGGAGGTAGTTATTAGATATTTTTGTATCTCTTTCATAGCCTATATATAAGGCACAATATCAGATTGTAACACGTGATTTTGATGATGAATAAAATTTACAATTTCACTCTCTCATCTCTTCTTCCTTGTTCATGAATTATCAAGTTGTAATGCTTGAATTTCACAATTTTAATTATATGGTTCAACATACCCTATTCTTAGTGATGATTTTTGGTTCGAGTCAATCCACAACTTCACAAAGATGATGGCATTTATACAACATTTGAAGTTTGGAAAAGCTTTGTCCATAACTTCTTTGAGGTACCATAGAGTTTATTGTTGCATTCTTATAGTAAGAATCCATTGTGGTTATCATATCTATATAAGCACATCTGTTCTTCCAATGACGAAGTAAGAAATTTCATTAAGGGTGTTCAAGATTAAATATATAGGTCTGAAAAATAATTTATGTCTATATACTTTGTATAATTTTTTCATGTATGTAGTACAATTTTTCGATGAACGGTGTTCGACTGACCAAAGAAACTATTTCGTGAATCTGTCTATAATTCGTCTGATACCGTCTCTCTCTCTCTCTCTCTCTCTCTCTCTCTTTCTCTCAAGAAGCTAGCGCCGCGCCCCCCTTTCTCCTCCGATCTCGTCGCCGAACAGCCCCATTCCAGCGTCTCCGGCGACCAACCGAACGACCCCAGCGACTAGCCGCCGCAACCACCGGAGAAATCTCCGCCGCCACCAGCAGCGGCGAACCAACCCAGCTTCCAGCGCCACCAGTCAACGGCGACCATCCCCCACGCCGGAAGCCACGCGAGCCAGACCCCCGCTCCTCCGAACGAGAAATAAGACGAACACTTTTCGGGGAGAATCTTCTTCTTTTTCGGGTACACTTCGTTCACTGACCACCACCGGCCGGCCGACACCGGAGACGGAGTAGGCGTGCCGGAAATAGGTAAGGGTACTCTCCCCAGATCTCCCTATCCCCCTTCTCTCCCCCCTCTTTCCCTTTCTCTTCCCGTCACTGCTGTCGCCGGCGGGACTAGGGCTCCCTTCGGCTCGACTCCTCGGCTGCGGCGAAGTGTAAAGGGGTAGCACCGGTCAAAGCAAGTGGGTACGAAGACGCCGGCGACGCTCCGGCAGCTATTCCGACATCGATATTGTCTTAACCAGCAGCACACAGACATACCGGTGACATCTTTACTTTAATATTTAGCCACTTCTTTTCAGTTTTGGTTTCGTTGAACTTTTTTTCTTTATTTTGTCGTTTAGTTTGTTTAGTTTGTTGCTTGTTTCTGTCTTGTTTGTCCTTGTTTTTGTCTTGTTTCTGGTTTCTTGTTTGTCTCCTGTCTATTTCCTGGATTATTCCTTTGAATTTGTGTGAGCCTTTGTCTTGTATTTCCGAGGGGGTTGGGGCGTGGGGCCGAGGTAGGGGCGGGGGATGAGGATAGGGCGGGAGTGGGAGGGAGGCCAAGGTTTGGCTGCGGGGGGGGGGAGTGGAGGGCGTGTGGATAGTGATGGTAGGCTGAGGGTTGGGTCTTGGAATATAGGAACCCTTCAGGGTAAGTCCATAGAACTTGTGAAGATTCTTAGGAAGAGGAGGATCAATATTGCGTGTGTTCAAGAGACCAAGTGGGTAGGGTTTAAGGCTAGGGAGGTGGATGGTTACAAGCTGTGGTACTCTGGGAGTGAGAGACGTAGGAATGGAGTTGGCATCTTAGTAGATGCAGAGCTTAGAGGTCAGGTAGTAGAGGTGAAGAGGATCAACGATAGGTTGATGACTATTAAGTTGGTCATTCGGGGGTTTACCCTGAACGTGTGTAGTGCCTATGCGCCGCAAGTGGGATCGGAGGGGGAGGAGAAGATGCGGTTTTGGGAGGCGTTGGAGGAGGTAGTGAGAGGCGTGCCTAGCTCGGAGAAGATTGTTGTAGCAGGAGACTTCAACGGGCACATCGGGGCGTTACCGGGAGGCTTTGGTGATGTGCATGGTGGTTTTGGTTTTGGGGAGAGAAATGAAGAGGGGGCTACTCTATTGGAGTTTGCGAGGTCCTTTGGGCTGGTGGTGGTGAACTCGGGCTTCCCGAAGAAGGACGATCACCTGATCACCTTTCGAAGCGCGATAGCCAGGACCCAGATTGACTTTTTGTTGCTTAGGAAAGAGGATAGGGCGTTGTGTAAGGACTGTAAGGTCATCCCGAGTGAGAATCTTTCGACCTAGCATAGGCTCTTGGTTATGGATCTGGGTATAAATAAGAATAGAAAGAGGAGGAGTAAGGAGTGTAGACCTAGAATTAAGTGGGGCGGCTTGACGCCAGTGAATGCGTGGGAGATAGGGGAGAGGTTGGCGGGAATGGGGGTGTGGGAGTGTAGGGGGGACGTGGATAGTATGTGGGATAGGGCGGCTAGGTGCATCAGGGAGAATGCAAGAGAGGTGTTGGGTGTTTCTAGGGGCCGGGCCGGGCATCATCGGGGGGATTGGTGGTGGAATGAAGAGGTGGAGAAGAAAGTGGGGACCAAGAAAGGGGCGTATGCTAAATTGGTTGAGAGTAAGGATGAAGAAGAGAAGCGGGTAAACAGGAAGGAGTACAAGCTAGCTAGGAAGGAGGCTAAGTCAGCAGTTACGGCAGCTAAGACGGCCGCTTTTGAGAGCTTGTATGCAGGGTTACAGGGGAAAGGAGGGGAGAAAAAGTTGTTTAGACTCGCTAAGGCTAGGGAGAGGAAGGGTCGTGACCTCGATCAGGTGAGGTGCATTAAGGGAGAGGACGGTAGAGTGTTGGTGGAGGACAGCCACATTAAGAATAGATGGCACTTTCATAGGCTCTTGAATGATGAAGGGGATAGAGCTATTGTGTTAGGGGAACTGGAGCACTCAGAGGAGTGTCGGGATTTTAGCTATTGTAGACGTTTTAAGGTAGAAGAGGTTAGAGAGGCTGTTCGCAGGATGCGAAGGGGTAGGACGACGGGGCCGGACGAGATACCGGTGGAGTTTTGGAAGTTCTTTGGAGAGGCTGGAGTAAAGTGGTTGACTGGATTGTTTAATGAAATCTTCAAGACGGCAAAGATGCCCGAGGCTTGGAGGTGGAGTACCATGATCCCTCTCTATAAGAATAAGGGTGACATCCAGAGTTGCAATAACTATAGGGGGATTAAGTTATTGAGTCACTCTATGAAGATTTGGGAGAGAGTGGTCGAGGTGAGGCTGAGACGGATAGTGTCTATTTCCGAAAACCAGTTTGGATTTATGCCTGGCCGTTCGACGACGGAGGTAATTCACCTGGTGCGGAGGTTGATGGAACAGTATAGGGAAAGGAAGAAGGACCTGCACATGGTGTTTATTGACCTGGAGAAGGCTTACGACAAAGTCCCCAGGGAGGTGCTTTGGAGATACTTGGAGGTGAGTGGAGTACCGCTGGCATATATCAAAGCAATTAAGGATATGTATGATGGAGCGAAAACTCAGGTGAGGACGGCGGGAGGAGACTCAGAGCATTTCACTGTCTTGACAGGATTGCATCAGGGATCTACTCTTAGTCCTTTTTTGTTTGCATTGGTGATGGATGTGTTGACGCAGCGTATTCAAGGAGAGGTGCCTTGGTGTATGCTTTTTGCAAACGATGTAATTCTGATAGATGAGACTCGAGGGGGTGTGAATGACAAATTAGAGGTGTGGAGGCAAACTCTTGAGTCTAAAGGGTTCAGGGTGAGCAGAAGCAAGACAGAGTATGTGGAATGCAAGTTTAATGACATGAGGCGGGAGAATGAGGTAGTAGTGAAGCTGGAATCACAGGAGGTATGTAAGAGGGATAGTTTCAAGTACCTCGGCTCCGTGATCTAGAGTAACGGTGAGATTGACGAGGATGTCTCGCACCGTATTGGGGCGGGATGGATGAAGTGGAAGCTCGCGTCGGGGGTGTTGTGTGATAAGAAGGTGCCGCCCAAGCTGAAAGGTAAATTCTACAGGGTGGTAGTCCGTCCGGCCATGTTGTATGGAGCGGAGTGTTGGCCAGTTAAGAACTCCCACATCCAAAAAATGAAGGTGGCAGAAATGCGGATGTTGCGCTGGATGTGTGGGCTGACTAGAGGGGATAGAGTTCGGAATGAGACTATCTGGGAGAAGGTTGGTGTGACTCCAGTGGAGTGCAAGATGCGGGAAGCCCGATTGAGATGGTTCAGGCACGTAAAGAGGAGGGGCATGGATGCTCCGGTTCGTAGGTGTGAGAGGCTAGCGTTGGATGGTTTTAGGCGGGGTAGGGGTAGGCCGAAGAAGTACTGGAGTGAGGTGATTACGCGGGACATGGAGCAATTACAGCTCATCGAGGACATGACCCTAGATAGGAAGGTCTGGAGGACGCGAATTAGGGCAGAAGACTAGGGCCGATTTAGGTCGCTAATGTAGGGAATTACTTGGTGGGGGTTTTATTCTTGTTATGATTCCGTGTTCCATGTTTTATTACGAATCTGTGTGCTTTCCTCTGTTTTCTAATATTTATGGGTGCCGTATTTAGGTTATGTAATCTTGTTCTGTGCTTTACTATGAGTTTGTGTGGTATCTCGTGACTTGAGCCGGGGGTCTATTGGAAACAGCCTTTCTACTTCTTTAGAGGTAGAGGTATGGATTGCGTACATCTTACCCCCCCCCCAGACCCCACTAGGTGGGAATACACTAGATTTGTTGGTGGTGGTGTTCGACTGACCAACCTACGCCACTGTAATCTTCCACACCTCCCAACAAATAATTATTAGGAGGATTTGAATCATCTTATGGTGAATAAGCCACCATTCTTGTAAGAAAAGTGAAGTAGAATAATACTCTTACATGGTGTGATATTTTTCACTTTGGACAAATTTCACACAGGTTTTCTCAAAAGACCTCACATTATTAAGAGATCCTACACCTTATATCTAGTTTTATAATCCTTTTAGCTGGGACTTTTGTTCGCTCACCCAAAAATCTCCTCCCTCGAACTAAGTTTCATATGGAAGCATCACCATGATTCATGGGTCACTGAGATTCACTGTGTCAATTACATACTCTAAGTACTTTTATGGCAACAGAAGCCCGTAACTAGCTTCTTTTTATGTGTGCATCTCCAAGCTCGTAAAAGGTAAGCAAACCAAGCCTCGCACTCCATCGCTTCGCCACATTCTCAAACTCATCCTGTCTAACTTGGGCTCTGAGATGAGTACCAATGTAAACTATCTTACATGGTGTGATATAATCCACTTTGAACCAAACTCGCACGATGTCCCCCCAAAAGTTTTACATCATTAAGAGATCTTGCATTTTATATGTAGCTTCCCAATTTTTTCAGCTACCGCCTACCAACGTGAGAATTTTGTTTCCACCTACACCCAACATGTCGCATATATTTTCAACTTTCCATGAATATATTGTTCATACATTTGTTCCAACTTAAAATCGCAGTACCTAGGGATCCATGGCAACTATATCCTTCCTTGTTGAAGACTTTTTAATTTATAATTCTTCGAAAAGAATTTGTGAAAATAGATTGAAATTCGAGGTTGATTTTGTTTAAAAATAATTTTATAAGTTGATTTTGAGATCAATTTATAACTATTTTTACTAAAGGATTTCAATCATTAAGTTTACTTATTTTTTAGAATTTTAGATTTGTGGACTATCAGTGTACAAAATATTCTATGTCAAGTAAACTTGATCTATTATTGCAGGTTACTCAATTTTATGTAAAAAATTTGGTATCTGCAATAACAAATCAAATTTACCCGTAGAATATTTTGTACACTAATAACAAAACTTTAATTCTATTTTTTTCTCAAATTCTATTTTTAAGTGTAGAACCTAATCTTTTTGATCTTAACTACTAAATGCATTATTTTTTAAATGAATTTAAATAAATCAAATATTGGTGGAACATAACCCCATCCTTTTAAGGGGAGTCTTGGAGTAACCGGTAAAACAATTGTCATGTGACTTGAAAACAATCGTTTTGCAGAAATGCAAATTATTGCTCCATAAAATAAATTCTCGTGGTTCGATCCTTCCTTGACGGACTACCTTTTTATGAATGATTAACACATGTGACAGAGTCTTTAAATAGACAAGATGGTGACCATATTGTTTTTCTTTGCATGATAAGTATCTTTCTATCAAAATCATATTTTTGGTAAGGCTATTTGAATATATTAATTGTATCCGCCGAAATGAAGGTGCTTTTATACTGTGCGCTATATATCTAACAAAGGAATCTAATTCTTATATTGCTTACAAAGAAATTCAAAGATTTGACTATCTACAAGAAATATTAATCTAATATTATAATTCGTTTTACAATAAATTTGACTTAGGGGTAAGATGGAATATTTAAAATTCTACTTTTTTTTAAAAAAAATACTTCCTATTTGGTATCTAATATTCGTATTAGAGTACAACAAAACCTAACTCGTGGCGCATACGGCCTAAAAGATTCTTTTCATACCTAGAGCTCTAAATATAGACCTCTGATTAAGGGAGGAGCAACCACATTCACTATCATCCCACGGGATAAGGTTGCAAAAGCAATCATAAATCGAATCAGATTGGAACATTCAGTAGTCGACGGACAAAGTCAGAACGTCGACCGCAAACGGGGCATGGCTTTGGTGGTAGAATTTTACTATGACTAATAATTTTGTGTTATCTATGAATGAGCCTTTTTTATTTTAGTGTAATTAGTGTTGATCGATCTATTACGTGTATATCAAAATTAACAACTCTTTTAAATATATTTTATGTGACCCAATATTAATATATATTGCGTAATATTTATTTATATTATATATAATCAATGCCGATAGGTAATGAATAAGATTTGCGTACCTTCCACTTTCTTCCAACAGTCCAGCGGAGATTGGTATCGTGCAGCGAACTGCATCTCGAAAATTGATTCTGCCAGAGAACAAGCCGGCAAAGGAATGGAAGCACCTGTTTACTACAAACCATATGTCATCGAACGGTATGAATCTGACTTTTATCCCACCGGCAATTGTGGATGGCGAAAAATTGGTTGAGATATATGCTGATGATGTCGCGAGTGAGGAAGCTAAATGGAAGGCAGCTATAGTCTTATATGTAGTAGGAAGGACCCCATCTATAGGGGACATGGAGAGATTTATTACGGCACAGGGCACGTTCTGAGCTAAACCAATGGTGCTATATCATACGGATGGTTACTTTGTGATCAGGTTTGCAAATGAGAAAGAAAAGGATGGTATACTGTGCTCTGGACCGCATTATTTACTTAAGAGACCAGTTATAATGAAGCCATGGTCACCAGAGTTTAATTTCAATGAGGATATTTTATCAACCATCCCACTTTGGATAAAACTCCCCAACCTCCCTTTGAACTGCTGGAATGCTGTAACATTAAGCAAAATAGGGAGCAGCTTGGGGGGGCAACCTCTATATGTTGATGAATGCACTACTCATACAAGTCGAATATCTTTTGCTCGAATTCTAGTGGAAGTGGATGTTACTCGAAAACTATCGAAGAGTATTAAGGTGCAAGATTCCAAAGGAAATATCTATGACTAGAAGGTATGGTATGACTGGAAGCTGACTTTTTGCCAAAAATGCTTATAAGTTGGGTATGTATGTCAAGAGAAACCTGCGCCCCCACCAATTAAGCATAAAAAGGCACAAAATGAACCTCCCCGTGAAGAGAAACAAATGTAGAAGCCAACAAGGGATGGAGGAAGAGAAGTGGTACCAGTAAAAGAACATGTTCCAGGGGAAGACACAGGGAAAACTATTGTACCTGAGAAAGAAAGATCTCATGAGCATGAGGGGTGGTAAAATGTGTGGCAAAAATCTGCTACAAAGGGGAAGGAACAACAAAACGCAGGAACTGGAACAAGTGCTGAGTGTACTCTGCATCAACCAGGACCAAGTAATGGCGGTGTAATCATTGAGAATCTGGGTGGTAAACCACCTAAACTCCCATATCTTATGATTGCTGCATGAAATGTGCGTGGCTTCAACCAAAGATTAAAGCAAAAAGAGTTAAAGTTGTTTATACAAAGGAATAAAGTAAGTTTCATCACTATAAATGAGCATAGGGTTAGAGGAGATAAAACTAGTGCTATTATGAATAAGGTGATGCTAGGTTGGGCCTGGACCACAAATGCTACAACTAGTATTAGGGGTAGAATTTGGGTGGCATGGAACCCTGATGAAGTGTTATACACAGTCCTTGAGACAACTGAACAGTACATTCGTGGAAAGTATAGCAGCCATAACAGTGGAGTAAGTTTCCTACTTACAACAGTGTATGGACGACATACAATAGCTGCGAGGCAGCCTTTGTGGTCAGTACTCAGAGCAATTCATACACAGGTTCAGGAGCCTTGGTTGATAATGGGTGATTTTAACTCAATACTCACTTCAGAGAATAGGGAGATGGGAAATCCTGTGCAGGAATATGAAAAGAGACTTCAGGGAGTTTACTGAAGAATGCAACATCTCAGAAATGCCTGCTGTAGGGAGATCCTTTACCTGGACAAACGAGCATGTCTACAACAGGATTGATAAAGCGCTAGTAAATGCAGAATGGGGATTGAACATGCCTCCAACTCAAGTACAAGTGCTGCAACCTCAATTCTCAGATCACTCATCTATCAACATATCTTTGGAGGAACAAGAAGATAACATGCATCGACCTTTCAAGTTTTACAATGGTATTGCACAACATCCTGATTTCAAAGCAACTGTTAAAGATAAATGGGTACTACAGTGGCAGGGGCCGAGAGGAATATGGCAAAACTTGAAAGGGATCCGACAAGAAATTCAACTTCTAAATAAGAGGGAATACCTAGGTGTAACAGAGAAGGTACGCAGTATAAGGAAGGACTTACTTGAAAAGCAGAGCCTCATGACAAATGCTCCCATACCAACTGAAGTATTTGATGAGGATAAGGAATTACAGCTACAACTAAATAAATGGAGGCACATAGAGAAGAGCATACTAAATAAATGGAGGCACATAGAGAAGAGCATATATAGGCAAAAAGCAAGAGAGCAATGGATCAAACTGGGAGATTCTAACACTTCTTACTTTTTTGCACACATGAAGGGAAGGAAAATCCAGAACCAGATCAAAGTACTAACTATAGCTGATGGTAATATAATTAGAGACTCAGATGATATAAAATCTGAAGTAGTAGAGTTCTAGAAAAACTTATTAGGCTAAGCAGCCCATCACCTACCAGGGATTCACCCGGCAGTGATCAGGAATGGCCCAACCTTCACAAAAACTTAGTAGCTTCAGCTTATTCAACCTTTTACTGCAATAGATGTAGAGGCTGCTTTCAAGGGGATTGCTGATGATAAGGCCCCAGGAATTGATGGGTTCAATTCCCATTTTTTCAAGCAAAGCTGGACTATAATAGGTCAATAGGTAATAGTAGTTGTTCTTCAATTCTTTAAATCAAATGAAATGTATGCACTTATTAAAAGAACCTCTGTTACCCTCATACCCAAGACAAAGCACCCAGGGTCAATCAGGGACTATAGACCCATTTCCTACTGCACCACCATCTACAAAATTATATCCATAATGCTTGCACAAAGATTGCAGCCTCTTATGGAAATTCTTGTAGATAAATCCCAGGCAACCTTTGTCCCAACCTTTGTCCCAAGGAGAATGCTCCATGATAACACATTGCTGAGCCATGAACTAATCAAGGGGTATGGTCACACCCCTTTTTTTAACCAAAAAGAAGAGATTTTAAGTTTAAATTTGAAAGGGTTTTTATTATTAAGTGACAAAAGATAAAATTTGTTTCGAAAAGGATTCTTTTTCATTTGAACTCAGAGTCGCCACTTGGCATAAATTTGGTGTGCCAAGTCACCTTTGGAAATCCACTTTTAAAAATCAGGTTGACTCTAAAAACTGATCCTCGAACAGAGATTTCGGTTAGGAAATTCTGTTGATTGAGGGGAAGGTGTTAGGCACCCTTCGATCCTGTGGTTCTACCACGGTCGCTTCATGGAGTATATCGGCTAGTATGACACTACGTGATGTGTAAACCATCAAACATAAAAAGTAAACAAACCAAACAAAATCAAAACAAAATAATGTCCCGTCCAAATTATAAAGTTTGAAAAATAAAAGTACTTGAATTAAGATCTATTTTATCTTACACTAATCCTATATTACGCTCCAGAGTCTACCCGACGTTCCGGGCCTTGATCGCGCGCCATTTTCAAATACAACTTTCTCGGGGCCTTTCCCGAATAAAACAATACAGATACCTCGGGGCGTTCCCCGACAGAATAGTACAATTGATCTAAGTGCGATAAGACAAAACCATTCAACACATATTTCAAATATTCCATCAATCCACGATTTCTAAGTTTTGCCTACCCCCTATTGTCTGCCTACAGATGCTCAACCTAAAATATGATACTATTCCGTTCGACAAAATTAAAGTCTATTTCAAATCGAACAAAACAATTAATCAACACAAGCCAATATTCACTTTTATTAATTGTCGATTTCCCGCCCAAATGAATTCACATCATTCTCAACCAATTGCCAATTTCAATATAGAATCAACTAATCGATATCCACATTCACTCATAATGAACCAAAATATATCAAAATCAATGAAAACAAAATCCACAGAGTATGAATTTAACACACCAAGATATCAAAAAATTAGAATTAATTGAGAAAGATATAAGAAATGAACCTCAATTTATTTCAAATCCAAATTGTTCAACACCGCCAATGGATTGGAACAAAATTCAAAGCTCGATCCAAAGAACTCAACACGAATCCAACCCATAATTAAACGAAATAGCCAATTGTTCTTCCGGCAAGATGAGGACGAAATTGGAAAACATAGGAGTTGATTGGTAGACTATTTTCGGCGGTCATTTGACCGAAATCACAACTGGTTTGCCAGCGTTTCCGATGGGTCTCGGTGGGTCAGCCGAGAAATGGCTCAGGAGCTGGCTGGTTGGTGATTTTCGGTGAAGGGGAGATAGTTTTAGCCGAAAAAAAGGAGGAGACGATCGGAGTTATTCTGGTGAAAATTAGTCGGAATGGGTCGACCTTCTACTGTTTCTCACTATTTTTCTCTGATCGTTCCCCATTCTCTTTCATTTTTCTCTCTCTCCAACTTTTTTTTTTTTTTTCCTCACTGATTTATGTGTGCGTATGTTGTGCGAATTGTGTTGCTGTGTATGTATTTCAATGGTGTGTGTTGAATGGAATCGTAAGGAAGCTCTGTGGAGTGTATATGTAACTGTGTATGTATTTTATTCACTGGGTGTGTTCCAGTGAGCTGTGTTCATCGTGTGTGCTGATATGTCTGTGGATGAATGAAAAGTGGAATTCCCCTCTGTATGCATATGTGAGGGGTGTGTATGTATGTGAGAAAGAGAATATGGTGTATGAGTGTGAATGTGTGAAGCTGTGATTTTTTATGCACACACACCCTATTCATACATGATTTTTTTTTCCATTTTTTACCCCTCACGCACACACACCCCTCACGCGCACACCCCCCTCACATATGCATACATGGTTTTTTACCATTTTTTGAGAATGGTAAAAAATGGTAAACACATGTCCTTGGAGGGACAAAATTACGTGTCTACATTATGTCCCTTTTTGGAGGTAAACACAAAGTGCTTTCAGACAAAGAAGTAAACAACAAAACAGAATTTTGACCCAACCATTATTCAAAAGAAAGAAAAAGAAGGATAGAGTACTACCGTGTCTTGATTTGGGACATTCTACCTATCCAAGTTATGAGGAAATCAAGTCACAGAAGGAAAAGGACTATACCAAGTTGAAGAGTCGAGTGAGGTCCTTTCGAGGTTCCGGTACGCGGCTCTATCATTACATCAAAAATAAAAACTAGAAGTTACAAACATAAATAAAATTACCAAAGTCCTATCTATGCAGCTTTCCTTGGCTCTTGATTTGCTGTTTCATCACCCTATTCTCCAAGCGGACTCCTGACTTGCAATTTCCTTACTCTGTTCTCCGGGCGAGCTCCCGACTTACCATTTCATCACCTTGTTACTTGGCTTTTAATTTCTTCACCCTGTTCTCCAGACGAGCTCCTGACTTGCTGTTTCTTCAATCTGTTGACTTTCAATTTCTTCACTCTGTTCTCCAGGTGGACTCCTGAAATCACATCAAAACTAGAAAGTATTCCAAAAAAATATTATTATAAAGAGAGATTCCATTTGCCAAAAAGTAAAGTTCTAAACAACAGGAATTAAATTTTTTGCCCCAGTTTATCATAGAGGACTTTTGTGAAAGTCACATCATAACTACTTGAAAAATCCAAACAAGGAAATGCACCTTCTATGGGTTAATTGGAATGATTCGACTAGAAAGTGCATTTTCTAGGAGTCAAAGAGAATGACTCGACTAGAAAGTACATCTTCTAAGAATCTCGACTAGGAAGTACATCTTCTTATGAGTCAAGAGGAATGACTTAACTAGAAGGTACATCTTCTACGAGTCAAGGGGAATGACTCGACTAGAAAGTACATCTTCTAGGAGTCAAGGGGAATGACTCGACTAGAAAGTACATCTTCTTAGGAGTCAAGGGGAATGATTCGACTAGAAAGTACATATTTTTAGGAGTCAAGGGGAATAAATCGACTAGAAAGTACATCTTCTTAGGAGTCAAGAGAAATGACTCGACTAGAAGGTGCATCTTCTTAGGAGTCAAGGGAAATAACTCGAATAGAAAGTGCATCTTCTTAGGAGTCAAGGAGAATGACTCGACTAGAAGGTATATCTTCTAGGAGTCAAGGGGAATGACTCGACTCGAAGGTACTTAGGAGTCAAGGGGAATGACTCTATTAGAAGGTACATCTTCTTAGGAGTCAAGAGGAATGACTCAACTAGAAGGTACATCTTCTTCGGAGTAAAGGGGAATGACTCGACTAGAAAGTACATCTTTTAGGAGTTAAGGAGAATGACTCGACTAGAAGGTACATCTTCTTAGGAGTCAAGGGGAATGACTCGACAAGAAGGTACATCTTCTTAGGAGTCAAGGGGAATGACTCGACTAGAAGATATATCTTTTTAGGAGTCAAGGAGAATGACTCTACTAGAAGTTACATCTTCTAGGAGTCAAGGGGAATGACTCGACTAGAAGGTACATCTTTTAGGAGTCAAGAGGAATGACTTGACTAGAAGGTCCATTTTCTAGGAGTCAAGGGGAATTACTCGACTAGAAAGTATATTTTTTAGGAGTCAAAGGAAATGACTCGACTAGAAAGTACATCTTCGAGGAGTGAAGGTTCAATTTAAGAAGTGTATCACCTAGCAATTGAAAACTAAAATACCTGGACAAGGAAGTGTGTCTCCGAGGAATATAGGATGATGAATTTGTATCATAATTTGACTATCAAACCTGTGCAGCAACATTGCTTCCTCTATTTTAAGAAGTAAGGCATTGCAACCCTTGATATTTATGCTCTGAAGTCCTTGATTTGAAGGTAACATATTTCCTATTTCATTAAAGAAAACTTATGAGTTTAAAAATATGGTGGCAGGTTTGTGGCTTTAGCTTTCGCTGAAATTGCTCTTGCCCTCGTTACATTTAACCTTGCTACCAACCATTAGCATATGTTATTGACTTGATGCATCATTGACCCAAATTCAACTTATTAAGAGCGACTCTGAAACAAACACAGTATCTCTGCTTTGCCATGCTCCTCATATAAACCTTTTGAACCTTGATATTTTCATGAGTTTCTAGACTTTTCTGTTCACAAAACTTTCTGCATGCCTTATTTCAGCTCACAATCGTGTCTCTTTTGTGTGCTGACCTTTTTGTCTTGCTTTGTGTAATTGAAGAAGTTGGTAGTCAGTTTTGAAATCTTTTCTCACTTGCTTTGACATTGATTTGACTCAAAGACACAAGAAAAATGACTTTCCATTCGAATAGGTGACTTAAGAAAACGCAAATAAAAATATAAAGAAGAAAGAACAGACAATGAATGTCCCCATTCAAATAAAGAAAAGAAAAATTTATCTGAAAGTGACAGTCAACTCTAATGATTATGACATGCATTTTGGATTAAGCTGCCTAATCTTTCCATCCAAAATTTCTACCAATTGTTCTTAAGTTAATGAACCTGAAACTGAGTTACTTCCTTGGGCCAATTGCATTCAGAGACCTTATTCGGCTAGTGAAGTCTTGATGGGTTTTTGCCAACAAACCTCTCTCATTTTTTTTCTCAGCTCACCCTTGCCCTAAGGTAATGAGACTCTCTTTTCCATTTCTCAATCTGAGTGACTGTGAGGATTTTCACCAATGAGACTCTCATTTTCATTTTTCTTAGCTCACCATCGCCTTACGGTGCCTGTGAAGGTTCTCACCAATAAGACTCTCATTTTTATTTCTCTCAACTTACCATCGTCTTACGATGCCCGTGGGGGTTTTCACCATTAAGGCTCTCTCATTTTTATTTCTCTCTTGATTCCTTATGCTGAGGAAGACAAGTAGTTCCCAAATGCATCATCATATCCATTGCATGCTTAGCCTTAACGTTCTCAAAGATTGATCTGAAGGTCTTTCTTTGGTTGTAACTTGGTTTTTGGATAGGGTTAGAAATAAAGGATGACATGAGGCCCAAACGACACTTTAAGTGGGGTGGGACTTACAACTTTTGAAATCAACTCAAATAATGAAGATTAGCTCATGACGCAGTTTCTTACTGGGTAATTTTAAATTGCTTATTTGGTTGGACTGAGCCCAAAGTAGGGCAGCCTACGTATCTCACCCCCGAGAGAGGAGAATCAGGTCACACGTAGTTCTGATAACTCATTCTTTTTCTTGATTCTGATTTCTATTTTTCTTTTTTTTCTCTTTTATCGACTCTTATCTCTTTGGGATTTTTTATGACTCTATTTTTCTTGACACTCTTCTCTTCTTTCTTTTTAGACATATTTTTTTTTAAATTTTTCTGACTTTATTATTTTGCTCGACACCTTTTCTTTTGAGCTTTGCTGACTCTATCCTAATTCCAAAAGAAGAGTATGAAAGAAAATAGAACTAAAACTCAAATGAGGTAAACAAAGGATGACAAAATGTTGGATAGCAGAATGAAATGCCTTTATCATATCAATCCTTGAAAATGCAAGTACACATCATGCAATATGAAGTGAAAGATGAAGATCAATCGGGATAATTTCTTTTTAGCACTAGCTTTAACTGAGCCTGTGTGTCGCTACTTCTTCTGCAAACTCCACCTTTGTTATACATTCCTCACATCGAATGACTCATGCTTTTGTGGAACTATTTTTCTTTCTGTTCCTCTTGATATAAGATCACACATCCACTGTTTGCCCTAATTGAGATATACCTTTCAATTGATGACCAAGTTATTCTTATGATTCTCAAAATAATTGCCTTAATTTTCAAAGAAGACTCTAACTTGGTCACTAAATATCTCAGCACTCTACCTATTTTCTCAGAATTTTTTAAAATGTATCATTCTGATTCAAAGTTCATGCTTAAACTGATTTTATGATCTAGCTGAAAATTCTGCCAGCATGTCATATGACTAGAACCAACATAAAATATACTGTGTAAAGAAAATAAACAAACAACACATATTTAAAACACAAAGGGAAAAGGGACATTCCATTTAGTTGAAATGAAAGATAGAAGGATTTGAACATAAACGACAAAGGGACAAAATAATATAGATTCCGAACTACAACCCTGAAATAATTCGAAAAACAAAAAGGAAAACAAAAACAAACTACCAGACCTCTTCCTAGTAGGGAGAAGGGTGACTTCTCAATTGCTGAGCCTGACATCTTAGCCACTGGTTTGCATATCAGCATGATTAGAGCTTTCACCACTGTCAAACACATTTTTTTCAATAAATAAGTTCTGGATCCCCATGCTTTACTCATTGCTTCCTACATATTGTGCAGTGCCACGTGATGGTGAAGAACTCTGTGAAATGGTTGAGGTGCCAATGTTTTGCACCACAATCAATTTTTCTTGAATCATTTTCTCTATTTCTCTTTTCAAAATATGACAATCTTCAGTATTGTGATCTTGCATATTAGAATGATAAACACATCGTACATAAGGATCAAATTTTTTTGAATGTGGATCGGGAGTATACCAGGGATAGGAGTAATCATGCTTCATTGTCTAAATGTCTGGAACAAACTGGTATAGGACTCCCCAATTGGCGTGAAATTATCCTTTGCCTTCATTCTCATTGCAAACTCTGACCTTGCATGAAACTTGGATTTAAGGGTTCCTTGGTAAATTTGTGGGGGTCGAGGATGATGTTAAGGGACGGGTGCATGCCATTGTGGATAAAAAGATGGATGAGTATCCAGTTGTGCATTGTTCAAAAGATATTGAGGAAGTGGAATGGAATTTCTTAGATTTTGAAAAGAAGAACTTTGTTGCAGATGAGTAAATGGATTTGATGTGTAAGCTCGAGATTGATACTGACAATATTGCTGAGTTAACCCTCTCGATCTCTGCTTTGCCCTTGGAATGACAATAGGTACGTTTTCCTTTCAATTTTTCTTAATTGATTGCAAATCATCCCAAATGTTCCACGGGATCCTCATGTCCATCATGTTCCTCAAATTTTGATATCTCCAAGCTTGGAGGAAAGTTGACACTTGAAAATATGCCCCAGTCTTTGTATGAAACATCTTCATAACCCGCAAGTCTCATGGAACATTCCATAGCATTTTCTGTACTCTTTATTTTTTCAACCATTTTATCTAGCTCTTCTGGCATGCTAGGCTTCTTAGTAAGAAATTTTAGTGGCCCAATTAACATTGATGTGGGATCCGGAGTATAGCAATGATCATCAAGAGTATTAAACATGGGTCCACTAGCAGATTGGGTCAATGTGGTAGATTTATACTGAAGAGCTAGAGAATGAGTGATGGAAGCATTGGGATACTTTTGGCTTGGAATGAATTCTAAGGCATGTTGTAGTGCATCAACAACATTAGGAAATGGAGCTTGCAATTGTGATGAAAAACTCAAGGTATTTGCGGGGTCAATAGTGGGGAATAGAGGAAGAGGCATTCCACTGGAGGAAGAGGCATTCCACTGACCCATGCCCGATGCATTTTCGTCATTTGTTGCCTTAGTCTCAAAATTTATTGCTTTAAACTCTCATGTTCCTGACTCTTTGTTTGATCCATGATGTCACTCTCTATATCCTTGTTGGACATAACTAATCCTTCCTTGAATTTGGTGTGATGTGGAGGAACAACCAGAATGCCACAAATTAACCACCTTAAACTAACTGAACAAGAAATAACAAAGGCGTTTGAATGGAACACTTTTAATTTTTTTTCCTTTTGTTCCTTTTGAAAAGATCACCGAACCCAAGAAGGGCGCCTACGTATCTCACTCTCGAGTAAGGAGAATCAGATGTGCGTAGTTCGTGAAGTTTTAGCACAACATGGCCAATCAAACTCGCTTTTTTTTTCTTTTTCTTCTTTTTTTTCTTTAAACTTTAAGAAGAAAAACAAATAACAAATTCTCAAAAGAATTGATGATTTTTTTTTTGAATTTTCTTCAGCTTTAAAATCCCTATACAAATAAAACCCATGATTACCAAAGATTTTTTTTTTTGATTTTTGATTTTGAATTTCATACAAAAATAAAAACTTGAATTTATTAAAGGAAAATCTTTTTATAGTTTCATTTACAGATTTATATGAAACACCTACTTTAAATGAAGAGTAAAAAAAATCTTTTTAAATTTTTTTAAATAGGATTACCAAACCCTAAAAGGGCTGTCTATGTATCTCACTCCCGAAAGAGGAGAATCAGGTGTGCGTAGTTCGTCCAGATTGGACAATTAAATAATAATGGATAGACTGAACCGCGACTTGAGAGACACGACAAAAACTGACAATGAAAAAGGTCAATAAAATCTTTTTCGAGTTTTCAATTTGACACTTCACAAAAAAATGACACCAACAACTATGAAAGAAAAATCTTTTTGGTATTTTCGCTATATGAAATGTACAAAACTTCTACCATTTTTTTTGAATTTTCATTTTATAAAAAGCTTCTATTGAAAAAATCTTTTTGGAGTTTTCGAATTGTGAATGCTTACTAAAGAAACAAAAGAAAAATCTTTTTGATATTTTTATTTTTGACAAATGAGTTCAAAAGGTAAAACTTTTTTTGATTTTTTGGATTATGGAAAATAAAAGTCATAAAAACTCTAAACAACTACGAAACTCTTTTTTTTTCTTGCTTAAACAGACACTCCTTTAATTCTAGCACATGATTTCCCCTAACCATGCTGTTAAATGACCTTATTACCCTCAAAGATGCAACAATTAGCATGTAAGGATGCTTTAGGATTGAATCTCCTACAAAGGATCAAGTGGGTCCCACTAGGTCTTAATATGATGCAGATAAGTATGACCTAAAGGCTGACCTAGGCTGGGGCCCACTAACAAGGTTGTTCGGGGAAACGTATGGTAGATAGTGGTTGCGACAACTTTCCACCTACTCCATACACCCAACGGCTCCCTCTCCTAAAATAAGGGTGACTCAACTAGAGGTCATGTACACATGTGTACTACGAAACTTGTTACAAAAAAATGATCCGGGGTAATGCTCATGATGACAGATATAAAGCGGTAATACAAAATAGAAAACTATAAACACGTAGCACGTAGACACTCAACAATGATAAAACAATAACACAAACAACATCTATACATCTATAGTGTCAAACTAAGTCGATTCGACTCAAAAAAATATGCTTGAATTTTGAAAAATCTACAGTGGAGTCGCCAAAGCTGTCACACCCTTTTTTTTTAACCCAAACATAGACTCTAAGTTTAAATTTGAAAGAGTTTTTATTATTAAGTGACAAAAGATAAAATTTATTTCGAAAAAGATTTTTTTCATTTGAACTTAGAGTCACCACTTGGCATAAATCTTGTGTGCCAAGTGACCTTTGAAAATTCTTTTTCAAAAACCGATTTGACTCTAAAAACTGATCTGCGAATAGAGATTTCGATTAAGGAATTCTGTTGACCGAGGGAACGGTATTAGGATTTTCTCGATCCCGTGATTCTACCACAGTCGCTTCATGGAGTATATCGACTAGTATGACACTACGGGATGTATAAACCATTAAACACAACAAACAACAAACCAAATAAAATCAAAACAAAATAATGTCCAGTCCAAATTATACAGTTTGAAAAATAAAAGTACTTAAATTAAGATCTATTTTAACCTACGCTAATCCTATATTACGCTCCAGAGTCTATCCGATATTTCGGGCCTTGATCGCTTGCCATTTTCAAGTACAACTTTCTCAGGGCCTTTTCCAAAAAAAAACAATAAAGATACCTCGGGGCATTCCCCGGCCGAATAGTAAAATTAATCTAAGTGCGATAAGACAAAACCATTCAACACTTATTTCAAATATTCCATCAATCCACGATTTTTAAGTTTTGCCTACCCCTATTGTTTGCCTACCAATGCTCAGACTAAAATATGATACTATTCAGTTCGACAAAATTAACGTCTGTTTCAAATCAAACAAAATAATTAATCAACACAAGCCAATATTCACTATTATCAATTGTCGATTCCCCCCAAATGAATTCACATCATTCTCAACCAATTATCAATTTTGATATAGAATCAACTAATCCATATCTACATTCACCCACGATGAACCAAAATATATCAAAATCAATGAAAACAAAATCCACAGAGTATGAATTTAACACACCAAGATATTAAACAATTAGAATTAATTGAGAATGAGATAAGAAATGGACCTTAATTTATTTCAAATCCAAATTGTTCGACATTACCAACAGATTGGAATCAAATTCGAAGCTTGATCCAATGAACTCAATACGAATCCAACCCAATAATTGAACGACAACCAATTATTCTTCCGGCAAGATAAGGATGAAATCGGAAACTAGAGGAGTTGATAGGTAGACTATTTTTGGCAATCGTTCAACCAAAATCACAACTGGTTTGTCGGTGTTTCCGATGGGTCTTAGTGGGTCAGTCAAAAAATGGTTCAGGAGTTGGCTGGTTTGTGATTTTCGGTGAAGGAAAGATGGTTTTGGCCTAAAAAAATGAGAAGACGACCGGAGTTATTTTGGCAAAAATTCACTGGAATGAGTCGGCCTTCTACTGTTACTTACTGTTTTCCTCCAATCGTTCCCCTTTTTCTTTCATTTCTCTCCTCTCTCCAGCTTTCTCTTATTTTTCTCACTGATTTATGTGCGTGCATGTGTTGTGCGAATTGTGTTGCTGTGTATGTATTTTAATGGTGTGTATTGAATAGAATTGTAAGAAAGCTCTGTAGAGTGTATATGTAACTGTGTGTATTTTATTCACTAGGTGTGTTCCAGTGAGTTGTGTTCATCGTGTCTGTTGATATGTCTGTGGATGAATGAAAAAAGGAATTCCCCTCTGTATGTATATGTGAGAGGTGTGTGTGTGCATGAGAATATGGTGTATCAGTGTGAATGTGTGAAGTTGTGAGAGTATTCCAGTGAATGTGTGTTGTTATGTATTCGGTCCCTATGAGTGTATTGTGAAGGGATATGTATTGATGGAACAATAAATGAGAGAAAATCCCTCATTCCCCCCATGGGTCCATTCTGTAAAGGGGAATAAAATCGTTAGTAGGGTTAGAGTGGGGTAGGGGATGGTAAGGTGGGGGTAGGGGTAGGGGTATGATGTGTCAAAGTTGTTATGGTAGGTTGTTATTTTTTGTTAAGATGAGGTGTTAAAAGTTTGTTATGAATTGTTATGATTTTGTTATTTGGGAAATTATCACATGGGTGAAGGTGCGTGGTAAGACGGGGTAAAAAAAGGTAAAAAATGACTTTAGGGAGGGACAAAATTACGTGTCTACTGGTATAATAGGAGAGGCATATCTCCAAGATGTATGTTCAAAATATTTATACAGAAGGCCTATGACTCCTTAGAGTGGCAATTCCTTGAGGAGGTCCTGCTAGGTATGAGTTGCCAAAAAAAAATTTGTGGACTGGGTAATGTGCTGTGTTAAAACAGTGAGCTACAATATTTTCATCAATGGTTTTACAACAAAAAACTTCCACGATAAATGAGGGGTAAGACAGAGTGATCTTCTTTCCCTATTCCTCTTTGTACTAGGAATGGACTATCTCACAAGGATGCTAAAAAACGTCAGTACAATTCCAGATTTCAACTATCATTCAAGACACCAGAAACTCAACATTATTCAACTGAGTTTTGCTGATGACCTATTGCTATTTTTAGGGGTGACTTAATCTCAGTAAAATTACTATTTAACTGCTTTCAACATTTCTCAAGAGTATCTAGCTTAAAGGCAAATGAAGCTAAAGATGTGTCTGTTTTAGGGGAGTAGCAGCTGATGTGCAAAGTAGTATCCTGCAAAAACTAGGGCTTACTTTGGTTCCCTACCATTCAAATAACTAGGGGTACTACTGATCTCCAAGAAGCTGACCATTAGCCAATGTTAACCTCTTATAGACAAGATGATTAGCAGAATTACTTGTTGGACAATAGAGTTCCTATCCTATGCAGAGAGGTTGCAGTTAATTCAAAGTGTTCTGTATACAATCCAAGGCTTTTAGTCTCAAATTATCTCTTTACCTAATAAGGTACTCAAGAGTGTTGAGATCTTATGTAGAAGGTTCCTATGGACGAGAGATATACAAAGTAAGAGAAAGAATTTAATTGCCTAGGAACAACTGTGTTTACGAAAGTCAACTGGAGGACTCAACATTACTGATATTTCCCCCTGGAATAAGGTAGCTATCCTAAAACATACCTGGAGTTTGGCAAAGAAGAAAGATAAGTTATGGATTGTATGGGTGCACACTTATTACCTGAGTGACAAAGGACATGGGAAGTTGAGACCAAATAAGCCTCTTAGTTTGTCAAGATTATATTACAACCTGGACAATGGCTTGCTGCAGCTGGTATCAATGTGAATGAGTAGATAGGAAGAGGAATATACTCTATACAAAGAATGTACAATCAGTTGAGAGGTCAACATCCCAAAGTCTTATGGAGGAAATTAGTATGTAATAATTAGGGGAGCCCTACGTGGAAGCTCATATTGTATCTCGCTATGAACAAGAGACTTTATACTAAAGATAGGTTGAGTAAATGGGGCATTAGTACCGATATGCAGTGTTCTCTGTGTACTGAAGCACCTGAAACCCATCAATAATTGTTCTTTGAATGTCAATACTCAGCAAGCATCTAGTGGAGGCTAAGGAAATGGCAAGACATTAATAGACAATATTTGGGATGGGATGAAGAGATCAATTGGGTTGCCATACATACAAGGATAAAGACCGCAAAAACAGTGATCTTCAGAATGAAAATGGCTGCAGTGGTGTACTATATATGGCTGGAGAGGAATCAAAGAATCTTTTAGAAGAAGTCGACTACTAGTGGGAAGATCATCAGGCAGATTGTCCAAGACATTCACAGTAGAGCTAATATGGATACAAAGTTGGCAGGAACTATGCAAAGGCTCAATTATTACCCCTAGAAAAATATATAGCTACGCAAAGTAAATTAGATGTGGTAGTAACGACTTGAGGATGGGACTATGTCCATCACTGGTCCCCTTTTTCGTTTGAACGATTATCTGGTAATAAAAATTAGTTACCAAAAAAATTATTGTTGTAGTGTGGATCTATTTTTATTATAAGTGTAACTAATTATATTTATTTTTATTAAGCTAATAGTATTATATAATCATGCAAAAATATGTAGGTAATTCTGTTAATGGAAGAAATTAGTAAGAGTTAAAAAACTCGTAGTCTTAAGTTGCATCTAAATGTGGAGGAAAATATTTTTCAACTTAACTTTTTATATTTGATTAGTGTTATGAAATATAAAGTAAGAACAACAAGAATAAATAGAGAGAGAAGAGAGGAGAATTCTTTATTTCTCTTGAGGATGAGAGATCATAAGATTGTATATACAATGAACAAAACCCCTCTATTTATAGGGAAAAATACTCCTAGTTTCTGACTAAAAAATAGATACTTCAAATCTTGATAGATATCAACTATATCTTGATAGATCTTATTAGATCTTGATAGACATTCACTATAATGTAAATACATTCATAAGACTTCCCCTTGAATATCTAATTGATAGATAATGTGCCTCGTTAAAACCTTACTAGAAAAAAACCAATAGGAAAAAAAATCTAGATAAGGAAAAAGAGTACACATCTCTAATAATACGCATTTCAGCTGCCGCATTAAAAACCTTACAAGAAAAACCTAGTGGGATAAAATCTTAAAAGGAAAAAAGAGTACAACGCGTATTTAATCTCCATGATGAGAACATCAATGAATCTTTGCATCCCAATCTTGTGCACCATCTTCTTAAAAGTTGCAATTAGAGGAGACTTGGTGAATAAATCAACCACATTGTCACTTGAATGAATTCGTTGCACGTTAATAGCACTATTCTTTTGGAACTCACGTATAAAGAAAAGCTTTGATGAAATGTTCTTCGTTCTATCTCCTTTTATGAATCCTCCATTAAGATGTGTTATTGATGCTCCATATCTCTGTATAAAATTATGGGTACATTATCATATTTAAAACCATATTTTTCTTGAATGAGATGTATCATGGATCTCAATCATACACATTCTTGGCTTGCTTCATGAATAACTATTATCTCAGCATGGTTCGATGAAGTGGCTAGATAGACTACTTTGTATATCTCCAAGATATGGTAGTATCCCCACACGTGAACACATTACATGCTTGAGATCGAGATTTATGCAGGTTAAATAAATACCCAACATCAGCATAATTAACAAGATTGAGACTGCAATCTTTAGAACAAAACAAGCTCATATGTTTGATCTTATTTCGATGTCTCCTAGTAGGAGTAGAACTATACCTTGCTAACAAATTGAGCGAAAGGCTATATTGGGTCTTGTAGTATTTTACAAGATACATGAGTGCACCAATTGTACTAAGATATGGTACTTCATAACCAATCCAAAGTTGATATATTTCTCACGTCAGCAAATAATCTATTGCTTTTGAAAACTCTCTAAGAGTTCCACTGATTTTCAAGTTATAAACTTATGCAATATAAGAATTATATATAAGTTTACCAAAAAATTTTATATGCTTCAAATATTTTGAATCCCTACAAAGTTTCATATAAATTTTGTCAAGTGAAAATATTCAGTATTTCACATGTGACATCGTCAAGTGTTTGAATTACAAATCAAATAAGTTTTATGCTTACCAAAATGCATCCTTTTATGTCACTTGATAAATGTTTCTACGTCAACATGCTTAAATAAACTTAGACTTCAGATCCTCGTAATCTTTTAAAATATTGTGCAAATATTGTATCAAAGATATTGATGATATATCATTTCGTATTGGTTCACAATGCGACATAACCTTTTGAGATCTTATCACTTCATTATTTTCAGGTACCTTAACTTCTCATAAGGTTTCATGAAGTGTTATATCATAGCTCTTCAAGAGCACATTGCCTTCTTATTATGATTATTTGCTCCTTATCCTTGTCAAGGACTATATCATTTGGAACTGATTAGTCTACCATGCTTCATACATGCGTAGATTTTTCCTTTAAGAATGCAAAATTGGAGCACTTGTAGCTTAAATATGATACTAAATTTGAGTCAACAGATGCTTCCAGCATTTGACTTGAATTATCTTTTGAGTAAGGATTTGATGATAATTCCTAACATATTTCATAGCTACTTATAATCTCCCCCTTATGTTAGAAAAACTAACATTCATCCTCATCTTCTTTGAGGAATCCATCTTTGTGCATCATGGTATATTCATTAATAGTATACCGCACATCAAAATTATTAGATGGAATAATTAGTTCATGACCTTGAATCAATTGAGAGGGAAAAAATAATCATAATTTATTGATCTAATGCATACAAATGCTATTGTATGTAACATATCATATTTTAGACCAACACTTGAAACTTTATTCTCATTAGAAATAGTTTAGCTATTTATCGAAGGCATTTGATGCTAAACCATCATCATTAAGATGAATTGTCTTGATTACACAATCTGAAAGTTATGCTCTTAACTCAATTTTATTGAGCAAACAACTTTATGAATATAAAACTACAGGTTGACAATAAACGTATAAGTGATCATCTTATATCGATGCATCTTAATAGATCACATGACTGGTGACGGGCCCATATTTACTTTTTATACTTTTCAGATTTTGAGGGATCAAATCTCAAAATTAGTTGGTCCAACCAACTTGTCATGAGAACAAGCAACATAAATAATTCTTGAAGAATCTTTTATTTCTTCAACATATGTCTAATACTCATTATGCACATCTTCATGATGGCAAATTGTCTATGCCAATAGATTAAATGATTTGTATTAGTAACTCCAAGTTAACATAACATGTGCAAAAATTTTTTAGTAAACATCAGGTTTACTATTGCATGAATTTCGTATCAATAAATAATAAACTCTTAGTTTATTATGGCATGTGATTTCATCATGTTGGGTAACTTTTCACATTCGTGTTTCTTATCATAGTAACTTGGTGACATTCAATATTTCAATTATTCTAGCTCCTTTAGAGGTGGATTGTCATATCTTTACAACAAAAAATACATTCGAGTATATATATAGTCACATTCACCCCTAGGGTATAGATCTGTATTTATAATAATCAAAATTCTCATTCCTAAGAATAAAATATAATCATGCCTTAAGCATATCAAATTATGATAGCTACTACAGAAGCCAATTAAGGCATACATATGATTTATTGCTACCACATTCAATTCAAGGAATGGAGCATATTTAATGGGACATGTTTCACCAAATACATATTATTTTGCCTTAGCCGTCATAATATCATCAATATGGGTGCATTGAGATTCATACTCAACGTCTTATCCATATAAACACATCTTAGGCATAAATTGATGGGACTTGAACCCAACATATTATCATCTCTTTTGATAATATTGTTCTTAAGGAATAAATCTAAAACATAAATGGTTCCAAACCAATTATTTTTTCTCAAATCCAACAATAATTATATTATGAGTAGCAAAAGACAATAACATAATACTAACCTTGAAATTACCTTTAGATTTATAATCTCACCTATTTGGCAGAGTCTCGTGCGGATAACGTGTTATAAAAAGTAAAACAGAGAAGAAGAAGAGTAGAGAGAGTAATTGTTATTTCTCTTGAGGATGAGAGATCATAAGATTGTATATACAATGAACAAAACCCCTCTATTTATTGGGGAAAATACTCCTAGTTTCTGACTAAAAAATAAATACTTCAAATTCTGATAGATATCAACTAGATCTTGAAAGATCTTATTAGATCTTGATAGACATTCACTATAATATAAATACATTCATAACAATTAGTCAAAATATTTAAGAATATTTTATCTACAAAAAAAGTTCTATCTTAAAACTTATGTAAATTAGTTTAAAAAAAGGTTCATAAGTGATATTCCACACTAATTATTCCTCTCCATCTAGAAATATTCACACAGGTTATACGAAAAAAGTCTGATATGTCCCTCAACTCTGTGATTTAGAGTTGATAAACCTCTCAATCGTTAAAAGAGTAGCTCACATATATCTCTATCATTACATAAATGACTCAAATATACCTTTTTAGTTGATGAAAGTAAAAAAAAATAATTTTATACATATATCGACTCATATAAATTTATTTTAATATATAAATAACTCAATATATAAATAATTTATTTCCTAATCAACAATATCTACTTAAACAATAGCATATACTAATCAAAATTAGCTAAGATACCTAAAACTATTCAATGGTTTTATACGCGTGAAGACTAATTTATAATCCTCATTGTAGCCCCCCCTCCCCCAACACCCCCTCCCCCACCCTCACCACCCACCCCACCCCAACCCCAACCCCCACTCCCATCCCCACCAAAGACAGGAAAAAAAATAAAGAATAAAGAATGAAACACATGTGTTTCAAGTTTCGTAAGTATGTTTAGTATAGATGGATGAACTTAAAAATTTTGAATCTATATATTATTATATATTATAAATTACAATATTTACTTTATTGAGTAACTTAGACGTACAGTTAGTCGAGAATTGGAGATGTGATAATTGTTCACTTTTATTTGTGTATTTTTAATTTTGCACACTGGTTAAAAAATAATGATTTGATATGAGAAATTTTACTATAATACTATATTAATTAAAAAAAAGAATAATTTGATGTACTAAAATTTCAACTATGTGTCAGATTTAGGAAAGGGCGGATCATAAGGATCTATTGTACGCGGTCTCATCTTACATTTTTGCAAGAGACTGTTTCAAATTGACCTCCTAACCACAAGACAACAACTTTACTAATTATTCATATTAATTAATGTTTAGTTAGATCATTAAAAATGATTTGAGGAATAAGTAATTATTATTAAGGGTAAAACATAAGAAAAATAATTATTTTTTCTTCATATGCTAAAAATGATAAAATAGATTGAAAATCTATTTTTTTAATAATGGATAAGTAAAAATAAATAGAGAATATACTGCCATTCCAATAAATATTTCTTCGTAAAGTTTTATTTTTTCCTTGCATGATGCATGTTCTTATTGAAACACCTAGAGAAAAATTTCTGCAAATAGTACTCAAACAGAAAAAATGAAAAAAATGCATGAAGTCTAAATCAGCTCCAAAATTGGAAAGAAAATATGTGGAGAAAAATAGAAGGAACCATATGAAGAATCTCTATAATCAACTTTATTCCTTTCTCCCTACTTATGCCTCTGCCTCTAAAGTTTGTTACATTATATAAATTTTTAATTTTGATCTTATTATAATAATTTAAAATTTATTAGTTCATATATTATTTTATTAAATTTTTTGATATTTTTCACATATATATTATATACACACTATATTTTATATCAAAATACAATTAGGTTCGATTGAATCTATAGATTTTGTATAATGATACTTTGCATCCACAGACTCTAAATTTCCCCCAAAATCGTGGGCTATATAGCACATTGATCTGGTCCGAAAATGGTCCGTTCGCGCCTTTTCACCCGTTTCGCCGCCCAAACGGCTTTGCCGACGCCAAAGGCCCACACTCCCCGGCTCCTCAACCTGCCTGGAAGGCCTCAATCGATATTCGGCCCAAAACACATCCGGGCTAGGGGCCCACCCACGGAATCGCGACCTATAGCACACCAATTTGGTCCAAAAATGGCCCATTTGCATCGTTTCGCCTGTTTGACCACCCAAATAGCCCCGCCGATCCCAAAGGCCTAAAATCCCCCGCTCCTCAGTCTGCCTGGGAGACCCCGATCAATTTTTGACCCAAAACACGCCCAAGCCCCGGGTCTACCCCGGAACCGTGGGCTAAAGCACACCAATTTGGCCTAAAAATGGTCTGTTCGTGCGGTTTTGCCCGTTTGACCACACAAACGGCACCGCCGACCCCAAAGGACCACACTCCCCCGCTCCTCATCCTGCCTGGGAGACGCCAATCGATTTTTGGTCCAAAATACGCTCAGGCCCTAAGCCTACCCCCAGAACCGTGGGCTATAGTATACTAATTTGGCCCAAAAATGGCCCATTCGCGTCGTTTTGCCGTTTTGACCACCCAAACGGCCCCGTCGACCCCAAAGGCCCACACACCCCGCTTCTCAACCTATCTGAGATCTCTCAATTAATTTTTAGCCCAAAACACACCTGGGCCTCAGGCCCACCCCCAAAATCGTGGACTATAGCACACCGACTTGGCCCAAAAATGGCCTGCTTGTGCCGTTTAGCCCGTTTGATTAACCAAATGGCACCACTGATACCAAAGGCCCACACTCCCCCGCTCCTCAGCCTTTCTGAGAGCCCTCGATTAATTTTCGTCCCGAAACAAACCTGTACCCTAGGCCCATCCTCGGAACCGTGGGCTATAACAATCGATTTGGCCTAAAAATGGCTCGTTCGTGCCGTTTTGCCCGTTTGACCACCCAAATGGCCTCATTGACCCAAAGTCCTACAGTTTCATATTTCTCAGCTTGCCTTGGAGCCCCCGATCGATCTTCGACCTAAAATACGCTCGAGCCCTAGGCCCACCCTCGCCCGTTTGACCACCCAAAGGCCCACACTCCCCCGCTCCGCATCCTGTTTGGGAGCCCCCGGTCGATTTTTAACCCAAAATAAGTTCGGGCCCAAAAATGGCCTGTTGCACCGTTTTGCCCGTTAGACCACCCAAACGCTCCCTGACCTTAAAGGTTGACACTCCGCCTCTCCTCAGCCTGTCTGGGAGCCGTCTGTCAATTTTTGGCATTAAACACACCCAGGCCCTGGCCTATCCCCAAAACCTTGGGCTATAGCACACCGATTTAGCCAAAAAATAGACTGTTTGCATCATTTGACAACCCAAACGGCCCCGCTGGCCGCAAAGAACCACACATGCCTCCGATAAATTTTCCACCAAAAATACGCTTGGGCTTCGGGCATACCCCTGGAACCATGGGCTATAACATACTAATTTGGCACGAAAAATGATCTATGCGTGCTCTTTGGGCCGTTTGACCACCCAAACGTCCCCACAAACGCAAAGGCCCCTACTTCTCTACTCCTCAACTCCTCAGCCTGTCTGGGTGTCTCTGATTTATTTTTAGCCCAAAACACATTTGGGCCCCATTCCCACCCTCGTAAATGTGTGCTATAACACATCGATTTAGCCCAAAAATAACTTGTTCATGTCGTTTCAATCATTTGACCACCCAAATGGCCTCGCTGACCCCAAAGGCCTACACCTCCCACTCTTTAGCCTGCCTTTGAGCCTCTGATCGATTTTCAGCCAAAAATATGCTTAAGGCCCTGGCTCAGCCCTGGAACTGTAGGCTATAACATACCTATCTGGCCCAAAAATGGTCCATTCGCACCGTTTCACATATTTGACCACCCAAACAGCTCCGCCGACTCCAAAGGCCCACAGTATCCCACTTTTCAGCCTGCCTAGGATTCTCCAGTTGATTTTTGGCCAAAAATACACTCGTTCCCACCCCAAAAATGTGGGCTATAGCATATCGATTTGTCTAAAAAATGGCTTGTTCACGGCGTTTCACCCGTTTGAGCACCCAAATGGCCCCACCAACCCCTAAGATCCATGCTCCCTCACTACTCAGATTGCTAGGGAGCTCTCGATCGATTATTGACCCAAAACACACCCGGGAGCACCCCCAAATCATAGGCTATTACACATCAATTTGGGATAAAAATGGCTTGTTCGCACTGAATCGCTAGTTTGACCACCCAAACGGCCCCGCCGACCTTAAAGGCCATACACTCCCAGTCCTCCTCTTGTCTAGGAGCCAAAGATCAATTTCTGACCCAAAACTCACCCGAGCGTCGGGTCCACCCTCAGAATTATGGGCTAAAGCATACCAATTTGGCCTGAAAATGGTCTATTCGCGTCGTTTTGCATGTATGACCTCCCAAATGCCCTTCGACTATAAAGGCCCATACTCCCTCATTCCTCAGCTTTTATGGGAGCACTTGAACAATTTTTAGCCCAAAATATGCCCGGGTTGTGAGCCCAAGTCCGGAACTATGTTCTCTAAAAAATGACCCGTTTGCGTTGTTTTGCCTGTTTGACCACCCAAATGGGCCCATCGACCCAAAGGCCCATACTGCCTCACTCTTCAGCCTACCTGGGGCCCTCGGTCAATTTTCAACCAAAAATAGGCTCGAGCCCACCCCCAAAACCATGGGCTACAACACATCAATTTGGCCTGAAGATAACCTGTTCACGTGATTTCGCCCGTTTGACCACCCAAATGGCCCCACTGACCCCAAAGGCCTACACTTTCCTGCTCCTCATCTTGCCTGGGAGCCCCGATTAATTTTCAGTCAAAAATACGCCCGGGTTCACCCATGTAACGTGGGCTATAACATACCAATTTGGATAAAAATGGCCTGTTTGTGTCGTTTTGCTCGTTTGACCACTAAAGCGGCCCCATTGATCCCAAAGGCCCATACTTCCCCGCTCCCCAGTCTGGCTAAGATCCCCAATCAATTTTTATCTCAAAACACACCCAGGCCTACCCCCAAAACCGTGGGTTATAGCACACCAATTTGGTAAAAAAATAGACTATTTGAGCTGTTACACCCATTTGACCACCCAAACGGCCCAGTAAATCCTGAAGGCAAACATTCTCCCGCTCTTCATCCTGCCTGCTCTGATTGATTTTCAACATTAAAAATGCCTAGGACCTAGCCCTCCCTCGGGGAACTGTGGACTATGGAAAATCAATTTTGCCCTAAGATAGCCCATTTATGCCGTCCTTCCCATTTGACCACCCAAACGATCCTTCAATCACTTAAGGCCCAGACTCTTCCTCTTTTAAGCCTACCTGAGTGCCCCTAATTGATTTTTGGCCCAAAACAAAAATTGGCCCTGAACCCACCCCTAGAATCGTGGGCTATTATAGCACACCGATTTAGCCAAAAAATGGCCTATTCGCGCTATTTTGCCCGTTTGACCTTTTAAGCGACCCCTTTGACCCCAAAGGCCCATACTCTCATGCTTTGCAGTCTTCCTAGAAACTCCCGATTGATTTTTTACCCAAAACACGCCCAGACCTCTGGCCCACCCTAAGAACCATGGGATATACACATCAATTTGGCCCAAAAAGAACCCGTTTATGCCATTTTATCCATTTGGCCATCTAAACGGCCCCGCTGAACTCAAATGCCCACACTTCCAAACTCCTCTGCTTACCTAGGAGCCTTTAGTCAATTTCTTGCCCAAAACACGGGCGAGCCCCGTGCCCACCCCCAGAACCGTGGGCTATAGCACATTGATTTGGCCCAAAAATGGCTCGTTCGCACTGTTTTGCCCATTTGAACACCCAAACAGCCATGTTGACTCCAAATATCCAAACTCCCCCGCTCCTCAGCCTGCCTGGGGCCCCTGGTTGATTTTTATCCCAAATATGCCCGTGCCCACCCCCAAAATCGTGGTTGTAGCACACTAATTTAGCCTAAAAATGGCCCATTCATTCGGTTTTGCCCATTTAACCACCCAAATGGCTTTGCTGACCCAAAGGGCCACACTCTCCTGCACTTCATCCTGCCTGAGAGCCTTTGATCTATTTTTTGACTAAAACACGCTCAGGCTCTGAGTCCACCTACGGAACTTGGGGCTATAGCATACTGATTAGGCCCAAAAAATGGCCCGTTCACGCTCTTTTGCCCGTTTGACCTGACAAACAACACTATTAACCCCAAAGGACCACACTCTCTAACTCTTCAACATACCTCGGAGACCCCAGTCGATTCTCGGTCCAAAACACACTCAAGCCCTGATACCACCCCTAAAACCATGGGATATAACACATCGATTTGGCCTAAAAATAGTCTATTCGTGCTGTTTCACCTATTTGACCACCCAACCGGCCCTGTCGACCACAAAGGCCCACTCTTCCCCGCTCCTTAGCCTACCTAGGAGCCTCAATCAATTTTTGACCCAAAACACATCCGAGCCCTGTGCCCACCCCCGGAATCGTGGGCTATAGCATACTAATTTAGACCTAAAATGGTCCATTCACACCGTTTTGCTTGTTTGACCACTCAAACGGCCCTATGGATTCCAAATCCCCACATTCCCCCTCTTCTCAACTTTCCTGGGAGCCCTGATTGATTTTTGATCCAAAATATATTCGAGCCCTGTGCCTCGAAATCATGGGCTATAGCACATCGATTTAGCCCTAAAATGGCCCATTCGCGCCGTTTGCTGTTTCGCTTGTTTGACCATCTAAACGTCCCCACGAACTCCAAAGCCCACACTCTCTCTCTCCTCAGCCTGCCAGGGATCCCCCGATCAATTTTCAACCATAAATATGCCTAAGCCCCGAGCCCACCCCAAAATCTTGGGCTATATCATACTAATTTGACCTAAAAATAGCTCGTTTACACTTTTTATCCTGTATGACTACCAAATGGACCCATTGACCCCAAAGGCCCATATTTCCCTGCTCCTCAGCCTTCCTAGGAGCCTTCAATCGATTTTTGGCCCAAAATACACACGACCTTGGGTCCATCCTCAAAACCGTGGGCTATAGCACACCGACTTAGTCCAAAAATGGCTCGTTCGGGTCGTTTATTCCTTACTCTCATATAGGAACACTTGGTTTGTCGGAAATAGAAATGTCTTATTTAGAGTCTTCACTTAATTTATTTAGAAAAATTAAGAAAACCTTTATAGATTACTCAAATGATTCAAAATAGAAAAATCATTTAAGTTTAGAAATTCTAGGTAAACGGTTCTCATTAACATTTTAGGAGGGTTTTTAAGGCACCTAAAATGTCGGCTAACTTGCGGTTATAAAGACTGTTTGAAAATGATTCTTTTGACTAACTTCTAAATGAAAAGTTGTTTTTTGAAAAAAGGAAAGCGAAAGCAAGAACTTGTTTAAAAATCAATTTGACGACTTAAGAGAGAATTTAACAAAGTCCAAGCAAATAAAATAACAAATAAACACGTAAAGGTAAAAGGGGAGAAATAGAAGACTTAGGCTCATAAGCCCAAATCCATCGTCCTTGTCCTAATCTAATTGGGCTTTTGTCCCATAACTGTCCTAAACTATATTTTTAAGCCCTTTGGCCCAAAATCTTCTTCACCTGTATTAAAATACAACTTTGGCTTCGAGGTCCAAATGAATAAATAAATAAAGCAATAATGAATTGAGACTTTTCGAGTCTCTTGGAGACTTCATCAAATGAGTTTTGACCCAATTTTTCTTCTTTCTACTCCTTGTATCCATATGACATGTGATTGCCTTATTGAACCGTCTTTCAAAAGTCTTCTAAAAAAAGTGGGCCCCAATGGCCCATTGCGTAATGCAAGGGGAAGAATTCCATTTGAACTCCCAACCCAGTTCATACAAAGAAAAAGAGGAAGGAATTAATATCCATTCAAAACACCAAATGACAT
The DNA here is from genome assembly GCF_002878395.1 of Capsicum annuum. Classification (NCBI taxonomy): domain Eukaryota; kingdom Viridiplantae; phylum Streptophyta; class Magnoliopsida; order Solanales; family Solanaceae; genus Capsicum; species Capsicum annuum. The sequence continues at coordinate 8,529,501 of NC_061120.1, read as the reverse complement.
GCTTCAAGGTAAAAGAAAATATCAAGAGCTAATTTTTGAACGACAATGATGAGCACACTTATCCACATATGATAAAAATGAGAGTCAAAAGATGAAAGGAAAACAACTCAAAAATATAGCAAATCAAAGGGAGTAAAAAGACTAAAGTTGGAGTTTAGCATCTCTAAAGTAAAACACCGTTTGAGGGTCGCACTATGCACAATTTGAAAATAAATAATCCTAATTAGCCATACAAGTTCGAACAAGCCTTTAAGGCACTGAAAGGAGAATCACGAATGTTTGACAGAGAAAAGGGGAAAAAGAAAAAAAGAACAAAAATGAAAGGGAAAATTATGAGTTTCTAATCAATAAAAACTTTTTCTTTGATCACAGCCTTAAAAAATCCTTAAAGGTTTTAGGCCATGAGCGTGCAACATACTTTAACAGGTAAAGGTATTGTTGAAATAACTATATTCAAACAAGAGGCAACTTGGATTCTACTAATCATAGCCAACACAAGGTACCAAACCCATTAAACAAATGATTCAAATATTAAAATAATTACTTAAAAGACCACACTTAGCAATTATATCGAATAACCAACAAGAGGAAAATGTCAACCACAGAATTGGAATATCTTTCTCTCATATAAAGTAATTAATTTTCTTATTGTTGTTTGATTTTTTTTATAGGTTGTTCAACCACAGAATTGTAATACATTTATTATGAAAAGAAGATGTAGCATCAAAAGAAGGGGAAAATAAACCCAAAAGACAATCATATATCATTCCAATGCACAAATATGGACCTTATTAAACAAAGATTGAATGACATGGAAATTGAATGTGTTTGCTACTGTAAAAGAAAGAGGGATTACTGTTGAACAACTCTTCTTTCATGACCCAGATGACAACATGATTGAGATATGCAATTGCCAAAATATACCAATTATTCCACTTTCATCTTACCCTCTCAAGAATCTCTCTAATGATCCAACATTTAACCAAAAAAATAATAATGCCAAATTTATTTTACGGTATGCATTTCTCTTAAATCATTATTTCAAGAATCACATTTTAGTCCTATACTTATATTTTTAAAAAGGGAGACTTTAATTACCTCATATAAAATCTACGCTAAAATAAATTTGGTGGTGTTTCTAGACACTCTTCTGGAAACAGTGATTCAAAACGATATTCAAACTTACAAAAAAAGCGAAGAAGCTAGCCATCAACAGAGGGTTAAAACAGTGAGCACAAGACTAAAACTAGAACAACGATGCATTAATATATACTACAATTAAGTTATTCATCATATAATCTATGGCCTCAAGACCATCTACAACAGCTACTCCCAGTAAGCGAAAGTTACGACTACAAAACTCCAACTATGTAGAAAAAAACTAAGATAACAAAGATAATGGGTATGTTTACCTCTTCCGAGGTAGCAAAATGGGACTTGAGATATTATCAAAATCTCCTCTCCACAACCGAAAAGCTTCGTTGCGACTTCGAGGACTTTTGAGTAATCGTCGAATTTTCACGGAAAATTTTTTTACTAGAAAAATGAGACATTTTTTGGCTCACAATTTTTTCCTCCTCCAAGACTTGCCTATTTTTCCTCTAAAGTGAGCCTTTTATAGGGAAATTTGAGGATTTGATTTTCAACATCAACCGATGTGGGAACAACAACCTTGGGCGTAAATTTGGATTTTCTATAGAGAAAATTTGAATTTGAAGTTGAGGATGAGGATGAGCTATAGAATTGTACCAAAATCATACAAGATTGAAATGAATTGATGCTGATTTGTTATGGTAGTACAATTCCTTATTGCTGGATTGCGGGTCGACTTCGGGTTAATGGGTTCACGAGTTGAACGATGTTGTTGTTGCAATTATTGATTGGTGAAATTGTTGGGTTGCAAACGGGTCGAGTCTCACTGTTCATTGGGTCAAGACTGTTGAAGTTGGGTTGAAATTTTCGATGTTGGTGTTGTCTATTTTGTTGGCTATTTGTACGCATAAGAGGATAAGAAGAATTAGAAGTTGGTTCGGTTCAGAGTTGATATTGGGCCGTTGGTTGATTGGTGGGTTGGTGTTTGAAGTTTTGTGGAGTGGGTCAACTAATTTTGGGCAATCGGCCTAATTTTTAAAGGAAAATGGGCTGACAGATTATTATTATTATTATTATTATTATTATTATTATTATTATTATTATTATTTTTATTATTTTTGGTTTTGGGGGGGGGGGGATTTTAGGGATTTGGCCTTTTCTATTTAAGTTTTATCCAAATTGAAAAGCAATTGGCCAACTGTATCGCAATTTTTGCCAATTTGATTTCAATTGTGGTCAAATCTATTAGATTGACTAAATTAAATCAAAATTCGAAATGAATTAATACCTCATTTAATTTTGAGATTCTTGGTTTAATAAAATCAAAAATATATTTATCTAAATAAATTATTTTTGAGAGTAAATTATATTTAAATCAAGACTTTATCCATTCAAATTAATTTTTCAAGCCTGATTAGTAAAAGTCCAATTTTGATAAAAATGTTCATTTACGTAACAAAATTTATACATTTTTTCATACTTAAATACGAAAATGTATAATCATCATTTAAATTATAAAATTAAACCAAATAAATATTTTAAAGCGCATTTATTCGAATAAAAAAATATTTTAATTTATTAAATATTGAAGAAACGCAGGTTTAAATTTAGTCGTGGAGGGCAAAAATTAGGTGTCAACAACTGCCCTCTCCCTTTGGGTAGGGTGGATGCAAGTAACCTTGGGCAAAGGGAGTTTGACATTCCTAATTTTTGTCTGACCATAAATTTATTTCTAAAAGAGACTTATTTTTGCACAAGTTTCATGGAGTTATGGCCGGACCGCGGTATCGAGTTTCCTATATATCTCAGGTTACATGAGAATTCAGATCACTTGTAGTTCATAAAGCTCTATTTTTACAAAATTCACAAGCTATCTCGGTTTTGGAGTTTTTGATGAAACCAAAAGCCTGAAGAATAAAGAAATTTGGGGGGAGGTTGGAATGCAGTCGAATTTTTCAAATAGAGACCAACCTATATATCCCCAAGACTTAGGGAATCAGACTGCTTGTAGTTCGATTCAATCGGTAGAAAGATAGTCTTTTATTTCAGATGATCTTTGTCTCAAGATGAGTGACAAGTTGATCGAGTTATGGAAAAGAGGCTTGTAACCTATTAACCATGAATGTGGGATCCTTTATATGAATAGGCAAGAACATACCTGGACATAATTTCCAAAACTCTAGGCGTCCTATCACTCAAATTTGAAGGAAGGAGAGGGTTACTCTCAATATGAGTTTAGAAATATCCCGAGAGTGAAGGTGAAACAAAAATATCCCAAAGTACCCACATGCCTTCTAATAGGGTTGTGGTTTGATTGGTGGTGGCGATCATCCTTTAGCTGGAGTCCAGAGTGTTTGACATCCCTCTCTAGACTATGTCCCATTTTACTGCTAAGAAAGAGTTCAACGTTGTGCTATGTCCTTTTTGGAGTCATCCGCACCTGTGGTTTTGATTTGAGATTTTCATTCTCTAAGATGCTCTCGACAATGTATAGAACAAAAAATCATTAGTGTTAAGCATAATTTATGAAAGAGGTATATAGTCTTTTACCATATCTCCACGTGATTTATCACCTAAAACATAAAGTCACCCTTTCATGTACCTATTGGAAGGAAATAACTTACAATAACAGACACAACAACCCTCTTGGTTGTTGCATAATTATCTTATTTGTCAATTGAATATGTCTTTAAAGTGGGGTGGCCCTCTTGGACACGATGACACTTTATGCAGAACGGTCCCTACAATCGTGTAATCTTATGCTGATGCGAAAACACTTTTGGTCACCTATAATGCTTGTGAAATGATAACCTTTCCCATTATTGCCAATGATTCTTTGCATATGACATCGGGTAAGTCTTGCGCATCTTTTGTATCGATACGACTTATAGATTTTTCTTGAATTTTCAATATTTGGATAATCTTGCTCATTACTTGATGTTTGATACGAGGCGACTTACAAATATTCTTTGAATTTCTAGCTTTTAGGTGATCTTGCACATTATCCGACCTTGGATAAGAGATGGCTTACAGATATCCCTCTAATTTCTAGCTCTTAAGTATTCGTACACATCATCCGATCATGGATTCAAGTGACTTATAGATGTCTCTCAAATTGCTAGTGTTTGAGTAATCCTACACATAATTGATCTTGGATATGACGTGGCTTATAGAGAACCCTTGGACTTATCAATTTGATAATGTCGCATATTCTTCGGTAAAGATTTAGTTGTGACTTATGGATAACCTTCAGACTATTAATTTTTGAGTAACCTTGCACACTATCCAGTTAGGATGTTGTTGCGGCTTATGGATGACCTATGGTCTATCAACTCATAGGTAATCTTGCACACTATCTTATTTCAAATAATATGACTTATAGATGACCCTTAAATTGTCAATTTCTAGGAAATCTCATATATCATCCATCTTTAGATAACGACTTAAAGGCATCCCTTCAAATCGTGTGCTCTTGATGCATTCAGATCCTGATTCATAAAATGACAGATATCCTTTATGCCAGTTTTTAAGTCTCACGTGTCAAAAAATATTAAATACTGGAGATATCTTCAACATTTGTGTCTCACGTGTCAACAAATATTAAATACTGATGATATCCTTAATGCCAACATTTGTGTCTTGCGTGTCAATAGATATTAAATGCTGATGATATCCTCAATGCCTGCCTTTGTGTCTCCGGTGTCAACAGTTATTGAATGCTTATGATATCCTTGACACCACTCGCATGTCAACAGATATTGAATGCTGATGATATCCTTGACGCCAGCGTTTGCTATCTTACATGTCAACAAATATTAAATACTAATGATATCTTTAATGTCAGCATTTGCTATCTTACGTGTCAACAGATATTAAATATTGATGATATCTTTGATGCCAGCGTATGCTATCTCGCATGTTAACAGATATTAAATGTTGATGATACCCTCGACTCCAGTATATTCTATATTGCGTGTCAACAGATATTAAATATTAATGATATCCTCGATGCTAGCGTTTGTGTATCGTGTGTCAACAAATATCAAATGACCCTCTCGGCAATGATATGAAATGACCCTCTTGGCAATGATATTGTAACACCTTGAAACCTGGTCCCGAAATATCACATGGTGCTCAAGACTACGAGAGCCTTAAGCTAACCCTGTCTGCCTGTCACTAAGCCTGAATCTCATAATAAAGGAAATATAGACATAAAAGTCATACTAAATGCGGAAACAATCTAAAATAACTGAGAATAATGTCTGAAACATCAATACTGAATAATCTGAATCAAAACTAGTAGTCTGACAAGCCTCTACTACTAATAACTAGAGAGTCACTGGGACAAACCCCCAGCTAACTCGATCTGTCTGAAAAGAATACTGAATCATAAAAGCTACTAAGCTACAAAATCTGAATGAATAAGTCCCCGAACTATGAGGGCTCACCAACTCTCGGATATAGATGAAGATGCTTGAACTACTCATGCTGCGGATACTGAGCTCCTGAACCTACATTATGAGACAATGTAGCACATAGACGTATATGTGGATCAGTACTTGGAGGATGTACTGAGTATATATGGCTGAATACATAAGTAAAACATCATCTCATCATCATAGTTTATAAAACAATGCATGCTAAATGTAAATGACTGACATAAGCTGGAGTATTTGAAATACTGAAATATGTAGCAATAAAAAGAAAAACATACTTTATAAATCTCGTGAGCCATAACATCTAGTTCTAAAATCTATACTTATATTCTCTCTTTAAATCATACTATCTAAGTGTAGAAAGGACTCACTCTCAAATCTGAAAGCTGAAATCTGAAGCTAATATCTTTCTGTAAAGCATAATCTGAATAAAGTTGTGAGCCTTTACACTTAGTTTTCTAAAAGCTTTTCTGTTAACCTTTTACATTATCTAGCAGGGAATTCTTTTAAAGCTTTTATTTACTAGTGGGGAGGTTTTCTTAACCTACGTAAACCATTTGAGCTACATGGAGTCTAACGTCTAGTCCTCCTAAGGAAGAAACCTTACGTTGGAGAGAGGTGTCATACTCTTGCCAGGGAGTATAACCTTATCCTAAGTGATCACATCTTCGCCCTCTATGGGTACATAATCTCAATTCTATAGTGGTACGTAGTTCTGGGGTATGAGACCTTGGAATCATACCCAACTCGGTGCTAAATTATGCTAATTCTGTTGGAAATCCACTTTAAAACTTAGCATAAGGGTTTATTTGAAACAAGTTGTGCATATATCTGAGTAAATTTGTAAATCAGCTGATTTGAATTCTATAATTTGTAATAAATCTGTAAAGTGAATTTTAAAACTTATATGAAGATCAAAAGATCAAAACTTTATTGTAAATCTAAAATAATCTGCTCATAGGATGCTTAAAGCATCATCTTTCTTGAAATATCAACATATAGACTTGGGCTTAGTAACCCATGCATCAAACTCATGTCAAAACATCATAACAATCATGCTTTATAATGATAAAAATGATAATTCATCTAAAAAACTGTAAATTACTGCAATAGTCATGGAAATATAAAAATAGACATGCAATTCATCTTTAAAATGTTTCAAAACTCATAATCTTGCAAATAGCAATAATGGGTATGAACCTTAATTTGAAATTCATGTATAAACATTCAAAATCATAGAATTTGTAATTAAAACTTAGTTTTGGGCACAAAGATGGAAGAAGATCCTTATTCATAAACCCTACATACCTTGATTGATGATTAGATGAAGAAACCTTGAATTTTGGATTCCTATTTGAGTTCTTGGAGATAAGTTCTTGGTTGTCTTGTCTTGGGAATCCTCAATTTAGAGCTTTCTTGGAGAAACTATGGAGGATTTTGATTTCTTGGAGAAGAAACTTTGGAGATCTAGGGTTTTTGTTTGAGACAGAATGGATGAAATCGAGCATAAAGTGCCTTGAATATGTTTAATCTCATGTTTTGGATGGATTGGGGCCATGGGAATTGACCAAAATACCCCTTTTAAAGTCTAAATGGAATTGGAAAAATAATATTTTTTGAACTGGCAGGCCACCGCGACTCGTCACTATCATGGTGGCTCATTGGAAATAGGACAATTGGGAACTGGGCATCTTCCACGATGCGCCACCATCGCGGTTCCCCTTTGGAATACCACTATGGCTATTGGCGCGACGCGCCACTATCGCGTTGGGCTACTGGAAATTGACAAATGGGAAATTGAGCTTCTCCGTGATGCGGGGCTATCATGGAGGGTCACTGGAATTTGATGATTATCATTTTTCCCACCTCCGCAACGCGTCAAGTGCCCAGCTGGCACACTGTTTTGCTAAAAATACTCTAACTTCTTCACCGAGTGTCAAAATTGGGCAAATTTGGTATTGATGGAAAGCTTATTCAATTTCCCACACAATGGGAGGTCTAAATCTGGAAAATTCCACACGAAATAAATATTATTCATTTTGGAATCTATCCCTTAACATTTTAGGGACGAATTTAAGCTAGAAAAAGTACGTGGTATTACAACATCTCTCCCTTAGGAACATTCATCCTCGAATATGGCTAGTTAACCTGAAGATACTGAGGAATATGTAGCTATAGGCTATCATGCACAACTAAAATAAACTAAATGATTGAATCTCATCACAATGAGCTACTGAACTGATCTGAGAGTGTATAAATTTACATGAAAATAACTATATGGATGAATCTGAGACTGAAAAAGAACTAAGTGAAGGAAAACATTTACCTTTGGCTGAATTTGATTTCGTGGAGAATAGATAAGGATACTTGGTACGCATGTCTGCTTCTGCTTCCCAAGTAGCACCCTCAACGGACTGATTTCGCCACAGAACTTTGACCAAGGGAACTTCTTTGTCCTTAGTCTACGGATCTGATGATCAAGAATCTATACTGGAACTTCTTCATAAGAAAGACTATTCTGAATATCTGTACTTTCTAGAAGGAACTGTAACGGTTGAATCGTCCATGCACTTCTTCAACAAGGACACATGGAACACTAGATGAACTGAGGATAAATCTGCGGGTAGCTCAAGCTCATACGCCACCTTCCCAACATGGCTTAAAATCCAAAATGGACCCATATATCGGGAACTAAGCTTTCCCTTTTTGCCAAATCTCTTCACCCCTTTCATGGGTGAAACTTTCAAATACACAAGATCATCAACCTCGAACTCAAAATCTCTTCTTCATACGTCTGTATAAGATTTCTGACGACTCTGGGCTGCTTTCAATCTCTGTCTAATCGACTGAACTTTCTCCATGGCGTCAAACACTATGTTTGGCCCAATCAAAGCAGCCTTACCCACTTCGGACCAACCAACTGGCGATCTACATCTTCTTCCATAAAGAGACTCAAATGGAGCCATCTGAATACTGGCATGGTAGCTGTTGTTATAAGTGAGCTCAATTAATGGAAAATGCTTATATCAAATATACTTGAAGTCAAGAACACATGCCCTCAACATATCCTCTAAAGTATGAATGGTTCTTTCTGCTTGACCATCTGTCTGTGGATGAAAAATTGAGCTAAGATAAACTTGGGTACCAAGACTCTTCTGAAAAGCTCTCTAAAACTGAGAGGTAAACTGAGTACCCATATCTGAGATGATCGATAAAGGAATGCCATACATTCCTAGGGTCACTAGGTCCATTTTTAGCCTATTTCACACCCGAACCTCGAGCACACCCCCAGAATCATAGGCTATAGCACACTGATTTGGCTTGAAAATGGCCCATTTATGCCGTTTCACTTGTTTGACCACCCAAATGGACCCCCACCCCAAAGGCCCATACCTCCCGCTCCCCAGCCTGTGTGGGAGCACCATGTCAATTTTTGGCCCATTTTAAGCCTAGACCCCGTGCACACCCCTTGAACCGTGGGCTATAGCATACCAAATTTGCTAAAAAATGGCCCATTCATGCTGTTTTGCTAGTGTGATCATCCAAATAGCTCTACCATTCCAATGGCCCATACTCCCCACTCCTCATTCTTCTTGGGTATACTAGGTTAACTTTTTAGCCTATTTCTCGCTCGGACCCCGAGCACACCCATAGAACCGTGGGAAATAGCACACCAATTTGGCCACCCAAACGGCCTCGCCCACCCTAATGGCCCATACTCCTCCGGTCACCAGCCTGCTGGGAGAACCAGGTTTAATTTTTGGCCTAATTCATGCACGCAACCCGGGGATACCCCTTGAACCGCGAGCTATAGCACACTGATTTAGCCCGAACTTACGCTCGGACCTCAGGCACATCCAAGGAATCATGGGTTATATCACACCAATTTGCCTCAAAAATAGCCTGTTTGACCACACAAATACCTCGTTCCCTAGCCTTTCTGGGAGAAACAGGTCAATATTTGGCCCATTACACGCTCGGACCTAGGCACACCCTAGGATCCAAGGGTTATAGCACACCGATTTGGCCCAAAAATGCCTCGTTCACACTATTTCACCTATTTAAACTCACAAAATGGCCCCGCCAACCCCAATGTCCCACACTCTCCCGCTCCCCAGCCTATCTGGGAACACTAAGTCTATTTTTTACCCATTTCACCCCTGAACCCCAGGCACAACCTGGAACTGTGGGCTATGCACAATGATTTTGCCCAAAAAGGCCTTTATGCGCTGTTTCGATTGTTTGACCACCCAAACTAAGTCGCCCACCCCAAGGGCCCACACTTCCCCGCTCCCTATCCTAACTAGAAAATGCAGGTAAATTTTTGGCTCATTCCACACCCAGACCCCGGGAACACCCGTAGAACCATGGGCTATAGCACACTAATTTGACCCGAAAATAGCCCATTTCCACTATTTCCCTAGTTTGACCATCCAAATGCCCATGCCCACCATAATGGTCCACACTCTCCTGCTCCCCAGATATCCTGGGTGCACCACATCAATATTCAGTCTGTTCTAAACTCAGGCCTCATGCACACCTCCAGAACCAGGGGCTGTAGCACCCTGATTAGACCCAGAAATGGCCCATTTGCGTCGGTTCGTCCGTTTAACCACCAAAAGGGTTTCGTCTACCATAATTTCCTATACTCCCTACTCACCATCCTGCCTAGGAACACCGGGTCAATTTTTAACCCATTACATGCCCGAACCCTGGGCACAACCCTTGAATCGTGGGCTATAGCACACCGATTTAGCTCGAAAATAGCCAAATTTTATTTTTTCGCCCGTCTGACCACCTAAAGGCCCCACCCACTCCAATGGCCCATATTTCCCCACCCCTCAGTCTTTTTGGGAGCACCAAGTTGAATTTTGGCCCATTTCATGGTCGAACCCAGAAAAACCCTTGGAACCGTGGGCTATTGCACTCTAATTTGGCACGAAAATGGCCCATTCATGCCGTTTTGCCTGATTGACAATCCAAACTGTCCTGCCCACCCTAGTGTCCCACACTACCCTACTCTCCAGCCTGCCTTAGAGCACCAGGTCAATTTTTATCCTATTTCCTGCTCGAACCCCGGGCACACCCTAGAACCGTGGGTTAAAACATACCAATTTAGCACGAAAAAGGCCCATTTATGCCGTTTCCCCCGTTTGACCACCCAAACATCCTCGCCCACCCCAATCCCCTACACCCTTCCTCTCTCAAGCTTGCTTGAGAGCACCAGATAAATCTTTGGCCTATTTCAAGCTGGACATCAGGCATACCTCCAAAATCATGGGCTATAGCACACCGATTTTGCCAGAAAATGGCACGTTCGTACCGTTTTGCTCGTTTGACAACCCAAATGTCCACCTCAATGGCCAACTCCCTCGCTCCCTAGCCTTTCTGGGAGAACCAGGTCAATTTTTAGGCCATTTCACTTCCATACCCCGATCATACCCCAGAACTGTGGGCTATAGCACACCAATTTTTTCTAAAAATGTCCTGCTCGAGCCATTTTGCCTGCTTGTCAACCCAAACATCCCCGCCACCCCAATGGCTCATATTTTCTTGCTCTCTAGCCTACATAGGAGAACCAGGTCAGTTTTTAGCCTATCTTACACTCGAATCTCGAGCACACCCAAGGAATCATGGGTTATAGCCCATCGATTTACCTTGAAAATAGCTTGTTTAACCATATAAATGCCTCGCTCCCTAGCCTTCCTGGGAGAAACAGGTTGATTTTTTCCCATTGTATGCTCGGACCTGGGCACACCCTAGGATGCATGGGTTAAAGCAAACTGATTTGACCCAAAAATGCTTCATTTGCACCATTTCGCCTATTTGAACCCACAAAATGGCCCCACCAACCCCAATGGACCACACTCCTCTGCCCCCAGCTTGCCTGGGAACACTAGGTCTATTTTTGGCCTATTTCACGCCCGAACCTAAGGGACACCCTCGAAACTGTGGGCTTTGCAAAACAATTTTGCGCAAAAAGGCCCTTTCGCATTGTTTCATCTGTTTGACCACCCAAACTAAGTCGCCCACCTCAATGGCCCACACTCCCTGCTCCCAGCCTACTTGGGAACTCCAGTTTAATTTTCTGCATATTTTACACCCAGACCTCGGGAACACCCCAAAATCGTGGGCTATAACACACTAATTTGACCTGAAAATGGCCCGTTCCCGCCGTTTCCCCTGTTTGGCCACCCAAATGCCCATGCCCACCATAATGGCCAACACTTTTCTGCTCCCCAGCTATCCTGGGAGCACCATGTCAATTTTTAGCCTATTCCAAACTTAGACCTCGTGCACACCCCCAAAATCGTGGCCTGTAGCACACTGATTCGACCCAAAAATAGCCCGTTTGACCACCAAAAGGGTTTCCCCTACCCTAATTGCCTACACTCCCTACTCACTATCCTGCTTAGGAGCACCAGATTGATTTTCAACCTATTACACGCCTGGACCCTGGGCACACCCCTTGAATATTGGGCTATAGCACACCGATTTAGCCCGAAGATAGCCAAGTTGCATTATTCCGCCCGTCTGACCACCTAATGGACCCTCCCACTCCAATGGCACATACTCCCCTACTTCCCAGTCTACCTGGGAGCACCAGGTCAAATTTTAGCCCATTTCATAGCCAAGCCCAGAAAAACCCTTGGAACCGTGGGCAATCACACTCTAATTTGGCACGAAAATGGCCCGTTCGCTCTATTTTGCCGAATTGACCATCCAAATTGTCTTTCCCAGCCTAGTGTCCCACACTTCCATGCTCTCTAGCCTTCCTGGGAGCACCAGGTCAATTTTCATCCCATTTCCTGCTCGAACCCCGGGCACACCCCAGAACCATGAGTTAAAACATACCGATTTAGCGCGAAAAAGGCCCATTTGCGCCGTTTCCGCCATTTGACCACCCAAACATCCCTTCCCACCCAAATCCACCATGCTCTCCCTATCCCAAGCCTGGTTGAGAGCACCAGATAAATTTTTAGCCTAATTCACGCTGGACATCAGGCACACCTCAAAAATCATGGGCTATAACACACTGATTTTGCCAGAAAATGGCTTGTTCGTACCGTTTCGCTCATTTGACAACGCAAATTTCCACCTCAATGGCCAACTCCCTCACTCCCCAGCCTTTCTAGGAGCACCAGGTCAATTTTTGGGCCATTTCACTCCCGAACCTGGGGCACACTCCAGAATCGTGGGCTATAGCACACCAATTTTTTCCCAAAATGGCCTGCTCGAGCCGTGTTGCCTATTTGTCCACCCAAACAACCCTGCCACCCCAATGGCTAATATTTTCTTGCTCCCCAGCCTGCCTAGGAGAACCAGGTCAATTTTCAGCCCATCTTACGCACAAGGAATCATGGGTTATAGCACACTAATTTACCTCAAAAATAGCTCGTTTAACCACACAAATGCTCCGTTCCCTAGCCTTCCTAGAAGAAATAGGTCGATTTTTGGCCATTGCATGCTCCGACCTGGGCACACCCCAGGATGCATGGGTTATTGAACACCGATTTGGCCCAAAAATGCCTCGTTCACATCGTTTTGCCTATTTGAACCAACAAAATGGCACCGCCAAACCCAATGGACCATACTCCCCCGCTCCCCAACTTACCTGGGAACACTAGGTATGTTTTTGTCCTATTTCACACCCGGACCCCAGTCACACCCTCAGAACTGTGGGCTATGCACACCGATTTTGCCCAAAAAGGCCCTTTCGCGTTGTTTCGCCTGTTTGACCACCCAAACTAAGTATCCCACCGTAATGGCCCACACTCACCCGCTCCCCAGCCTACTTGGGAACTCCAGGTAAATTTTCTTCCTATTTCACACCCAGACCCCGGGAACACCCCCAGAACCGTAGGCTATAGCACACTATTTGACCCAAAAATGGCCCATTCCCGCTGTTTCCCCAGTTTGAACACCCAAATTCCCATGCCCACCACAATGGCCCATGCTCTTCTACTCCCCAGCTAGCCTAGGAGCACCATGTCAATTTTCAACCTATTTCAAACCCAAACCTCAAGCACACCCCTAGAACCGTGGGTTGTAGCATACCGATTCAACCCAGAAATGGCCTGTTCACGCTGTTTCACCCGTTTGACCACCAAAAGGGTTCCTTCTACCCCAATTTCCTACACTCCCTACTCCCCATCCTGCTTGGGAGAACCAGGTTGATTTTCAACCCATTACATGTCCGGACCCCCAGCACACCCTTGGAACCATGGGCTTTAGCATACTAATTTAGCCCGAAAATAGCCAATTTGCATTATTCTGCCCGTCTGACAACCCAAAGGCCCTACCCACTCCAATGGCTCGTACTCCCCCACTCTTCAGCCTTCCTGGGAGCACCAAGTCAATTTTGGCCCATTTTATGCTCGAACCCAAGAAAACTCTAGAACTGTGGGCTATTGAACTCCAATTTGTCATGAAAATGGCCCGTTTGTGCCGTTTTGCCTGATTGACCATCCAAACTGTCCTGCCCACCCTAGTGGACCATACTCCTCCACTCTCCATCCTACTTGGGAGCACCGAGTCAATTTTTATCTCATTTCCTGCTCAAACCCCGAGCACACCCCATAACCGTGGGTTATAATAATATACTAATTTAGCATGAAAAAGACCCATTCATGCTTTTTCCCTATTTGACCACCCAAACAGTCCCACCCAACCCAATTCCCCATACTCTTCCACTCCCAATCCTACTCAAGAGCACCAGCTAAATTTTTGGCCTATTTCACACTGGACCTCAGGCACACCTCTAAAATTGTGAGCTATAGCATATCAATTTTGACAGAAATGGGCCCGTTCACACAATTTCACTCATTTGACAACCCAAATGTCCACCTCAATGGACAAATCCCTCGCTCCCCAGCCTTTCTGGGAGCACCAGGTCAATTTTTGGGCTATTTCACGCGTGAACCCTGGGCACACCACCAGAACCATGGGCTATAGCATACTAATTTTTCCCAAAAATAGCCAGCTCGAGCCTTTTTGCCTATTTATCCACCCAAACAGCCTCGCCACCCCAATGGCTTATATTTTCTCGCTCCCCATCCTACCTAGGAGAACAGGGTCAATTTTTAATCCATCTTAGGCTCAGACCTCAGGCACACCCAAGGAATCATAGGTTATAGCACACCGATTTATCTCAAAAATAGCTTGTTTGACCACACAAATGCCTCACTCCTTAGTCTTCCTGGGAGAAACAAGTCGATTTTTAGCCCATTGCACTCTCGGACCTGGGCACACCCCAAGATGCATGGGTTATAGCACACCGATTTGGCCTGAAAATGCCTCATTCACACTATTTTGCCTATTTGAACCCACAAAATGGCCCCGCCAACCCCAATGGACCATACTTCCCTACTCCCTAGCCTGCCTAGGAGGTTTATTTTTGTCATATTTCATGCTCGGACCCCAGGCACACCCTCAAAACTGTGAGCTATGCACACTGATTTTGCCTAAAAAGGCCCTTTCGCGCTGTTTCGCCTGTTTGACCACCCAAACTAAGTCTCCTACCCCAATGGCCCACACTCCTCCGCTCCCCAGCCAACCTAGGAATTTCAAGTCAATTTTTGGCTCATTTCACGTCCAGACCCCGGGAATATACCAGAACCGTAGGCTGTAGTACACTAATTTGACCCAAAAATCGCCCATTCACGCCGTTTCCCTAGTTTGACCACCCAAACCCCCATGACCCCCACAATGGCCCATACTCTTTTACTCCCCACTAGACTGGGAGAACCATGTCAATTTTAAGCCTATTCCAAACTTAGACCTCATGCACACCCCTAGAACCGTAGGCTGTAGCATACAGATTCGATATGAAAATGGCCCGTTCGCATCATTTCGCCCGTTTAACCACCCAAAGGGTTTTGCCTACCCCAATTTCCTACACTCCCTACTAAACATCCTACTTGAGAGTACTAGGTCGATTTTCAACTCATTACACTCCCGGACCCCAGGCACACCCCTGGAACCATGGGCTATAGCATACCGATTTAGCCTGAAAATAATATTTTTGCATTATTCCGCCCGTCTGACCACTGAAAGACACCGCCTACTCCAATGGCCGATAATATCTCACTCCTTAACCTACTTGGGAGCACCAAGTCAATTTTTGGCTCATTTCATGCTCGAACCAAGGAAAGCCATGGAACCGTGGGCTATCGCACTCCAATTTAACACAAAAATAGCCCCATTTGCGCCATTTTGCCTGATTGACCATCCAAACTATCCTACCCACCCTAGTGTACCATATTCCCCTGCTCTCCATCATGCCTGGGAGCACCAGGTCAATTTTTATCCTATTTCAAGCTCGAACCCCAGGCACACCCCAGAACCATGGGTTAAAGCATACCGATTTAGCGCAAAAAAGGCCCATTCATGCCGTTTCCCTCATTTGACTACCCAAACATTCCCGCCTACCCCAATTTCCTATACTCTCCCGCTCCTAAGCCTGACCAAGAGCACCAAATAAATTTTTTGCCTATTTCACACTGGACTTCATGCATACCTCTAAAATCGTGGGCTATAACACACCGATTTTTCTCAAAAATGGCCTGTTCGTGCTGTTTTGCTTATTTGACAACCCAAATGTCCACCTCAATGGCCAAATCCCCTGCTCTCCATCCTTCTTGGGAGAACCAGGTCAATTTTTAGGCCAATTCACGCTCGGACCCCGGCACACCCTAAAACTGTGGGCTATAGCACACCAATTTTGCCCAAAATTGGCCCATTCGCGCCATTTTGCCTATTTCCGCCACCCCTAATGGCTCATATTTCCTTGATTCCCAGCCTACCTAGGAGAACTAGGTCAATTTTCAGCCTATTTTACGCTCGAACCTCGAGCACACCCAAGAAATCATGGGTTATAACATACCGATTTACCTAAAAAAATAGCCCGTTCAAGCTATTTTGCCCATTTGACCATACAAATTCCCCGATCCCTAGCATTTTTGGGAGCAACAGGTTGATTTTGGCCCATTTAACGCTCGAACCTGTGTGAACCCTTCGAACCATGGGTTATAACACTCCAATTTAGCCTGAAAATGGATCGTTTTCGCCTATTTAACCCCTCAAAATGGCCCCGTCAACTCCAATGAACAATATTACCCCGCTCCCCAACCTACGTAGGAACACTAGGTCTATATTTGGGCTATTTTACGCCCATAACCCAAGCACATCCCCAAAAATGTGGGCTATGCACACCGATTCTGCCCAAAAATAGCCCTTTCTTGCTGTTTTTCCTGTTTGACCACCCAAATAAGTCACCCACCCTAATGACCAACACTCCTCTGATCCCTAGCCTTCCTGGGAGCACTAGATCAATTTTAGTCCCATTTCACACTCGAACCTCGGGAACACCCCCAAAACTGTGGGCTATAGTAGACTTATTTGACCCAAAAATGGCCAGTTTCCGTCGTTTCCCCTATTTGACCACCTAAACACCTATTCCCACTTCAATGGCCCATACTACCCTTCTACCCCGCTAGACTGGGAGCACAACATCAATTTTTATCCTATTCCAAACTCAGACCTCATGCACATCCCTAAAACCATGGGTTGTAGCACACCAATTCAGCCTAAAAATGGCCTATTCACGCCGTTTCTCCCATTTGACCATCGAAAGGGTTTTTCCTACCCCAATAGCCTACATTTTCTACTACCAAGCCTTTTTGGGAGCACCAGATCAATTTTTGACCCATTACATGCCGGACCCGGGCAGACCCCCTGAACCATGGGCTATAGCACACCGATTTGCCCAAAAATGGTAAGTTCGCACTGTTTTGCTTATTTGACTACCCAAACAGCCCCGCCCATCCTAATATCCCACACTGTATCACTCCCCAGCCTACCTAGGAGCAACAGGTCAATTTTTGTCCCATTTCACAGTCGAAACCCGAGCACACCCCCAAAACTGTGGGCTAAAGCACATCGATTTGGCCTAAATACGGCTCGTTTGCGCAGTTTCACTTATTAGACCACCAAAAAGGCCCTGCCCACCTTAATGGCCTGCACTCCCCCCTCATAGACTACGTGGGATATCCAAGTCAATTTTTTGGCCTATTTCATGTCTAGACCCTGGGCACTTCCCCAGAACCATGGGCTAGGGCACACCGATTAGGCCCAAAAAAGACTCGTTCGCGCCGTTTTGCCCGTTTGACCACCATTACGGTATCGCCAACCCCAATGGCCCATACTCCCCTATACCCCAGCATTACTGGGTGTAGCAGGTCCATTTTAAGCTTATTTCACACCCGAATCCTAAGACACCCCCAAAACTGTGCACTATTGCATACTAATTTGGCCCAAATATATTCATGCTGATTCGCCTGTTTGATCACCCGAATGGACCCGCCTACCCTACTAGACCATACTCCGCATTCCCTATCCTTCTTGGGATAACCAGGTCTATTTTCAGCCAATTTCACACTCAAACCACGGGCACACACCCAAAATTATGGGCTAAGCACACCAATTTGGCCAAAAAATGGCTCGTTCAGGTTGTTTCACTTGTTTGACCATAGAAACTTTCCCGCCCACCTAAATGGCCCACACTCTCCTATTTCTCAACTGGTCTAGATGCACCAGGTCTATTTTTGGCCCATTTAATGCCTGAACCACGAGCACACCCTAGAATCATGGGCTATAGCACACTAATTTGGCCCAAAAATAGCTCGTTCAGGCTGTTTTACCCGTTTGACCACCCAAACTACCCCACCCACCCCAATAGCCCATACTTCTCCACTTTTCTGCCTTCTTGGGAAGACCAGGTTGATTTTTGCCCCATTTTACGCCTGAACCCTGGGCACACCCATAGAACTGTGAGCTATATAGCATACTGATTTGGCTCAAAAATTGTCCATCTGCACCGTTTTCCCTGTCTGACCACCCAAACAGCCCCGCCCACTCCAATGGCCTACACTCCCTAACTTTCTAACATTCTTGGGAGCACCGGATAAATTTTTGGCTAATTCCTCGCCCGGGCCTCAGGCACACCCCAGAACCGTGGGCTATAGCACATCGATTTGGCCCAAAAATGGCCCGATCATGTTGTTTAGCTCGTTTGATCACCTAAAAGCCCATTCTTATGACCCACACCTGCTTGGGAGTATTAGGTCAATTTTTGGGTTATTTCACATTCGTACCCCTAGCTCACCCTCAGAACCGTGGGCTATAGCACACTAATTAGGCCCGAAAATGGCTCGTTCACATAGTTTTGCCCATTTGGACCACCCAAATAACCCAGTCCACCATAATGGTCCATATTTCCTCGTTACCCAGCCTGCCTAGGGGAACCAGGTCAATTTTTGGCCTTTTTCATGTTCGGACCCCGTACACGCCTTCGAAATAGTAGGCTATATCACACCGATTTGGCCTAAAAATGCCCTTTCACGCCGTTTTGCTTGTTTGACCAGTCAAATGGCCCCGTCCAACGCAATGAACCAAATTTCCTCACTACTTAACTTGATTGGGAGCATTAGGACGATTTTCGACCCATTTCACACTCGGACCTCGGGCACACCCCAGAACTGTTGGTTAAAACACATCAATTTGGCCCAAAAATGACCCGTTCACGCCATTTCACCTATTTGACCCTTAAACGTCCCTGCCCACCTTAATATCCTACACTCCCCCACTCCCCAGCCTACCTGGGAGCACCAACCCTATTTTAAGCCCATTTCATGCCTGGACCCCAGGCATACCCCTAGAACAGTAGGCTATAGCACACCAATTCGGACCGATAGTGGCCCATTCCCACCATTTTTCCCTTTTGACCACCAAAAGGGTTTTGCCCACCTCAATGGCATACGCTCCCTACTCTCCATCCTTCCAGGAATTACCAGGTTGATTTTTGACCCATTCCACACCCGGACCCCAGGCACAACCCCAGAATCATGGGCTATAGCACATCGATTTTCCCAAAAATGGTTTGCTCACGCTGTTTTGCTTGTTTGACCTCCCAAACAGTTTTACCAACCCTAATGGCCCACACTCTATGCTCTCCAGCCTATCTAGGAGCACCAGGTTAATTTATTCCCCATTTCACACCTGAATCCCAGGCACATCCCCAAAAACCGTGGGCTATAACACTCCAATTTAGCTTAAAAATAGCCCATTCGCGCCGTTTTGCCTATTTAACCACCAAAATGGCCATGCGCACCACAATGGCCCATACTCTCCCAGTTCCCTGCATTCCTAGAATCATCAGGTTAATTTTCAGCCCACTTCACAGCTGAACCTCGAGTACACCCCAAAACCGTGGGTTATAGCACACTGATTTGGCTTGAAAATGGCCCATTTATACCGTTTAACTTGTTTGACCTCCCAAATGGACCCATCCACCCTAATGGCCCATACACCCCACTCCCCAACTTTCCTGGGAGCACCAGGTTGATCTTTGGCCTATTTCAAGCCTTGACCCCGAGCACACCCCTGGAACTGTGGGATGTAGCACACCAATTTTTCTTGAAAATGGCCTGTTCACACTATTTTGCCAGTGTGACCGCCCAAATGGATCAGACCACCCTAATGTCCTATACTTCCCAGCCTTTCTAGGCGTACCAGGTCAACTTTTAAGCTTATTTCCTGCGTACCCCAAACACACCCTCAGAACCGTGGGCAATAGCACACCGATTTGGCTAAAAAATTACCCGTTCACACCATTTTACCTGTTTGGCCACCCAAGCGGCCTCGCCTATTCCAATGGCCCATACTACCCCACTACCCATCCTGCTGGGAGCACCAAGTTAACTTTTTGACCCAATTTATGCACGGACCCCAGGAACACCCCCGGAACCGTGGACTATAGCACACCAATTTTGCCCAAAATAGCCAATTCACGTTATTTTGCCTGTCTAACCATCCAATTGCCCTTCTCACTCTAATTTCCCATACTCTCCCACTCCCCAACCTTCCTGGGAGCACTATGTCAATTTTGGCCTATTTTATGCCCAAAACCGTGGGCTATAGCACTCCGATTTAGTATAAAAATGGCCTGAGGCACCCCTAATGGCTCACACTTCCCCGCTCCCTAGAATGCCTAGGAGAACTAGGTTGATTTTTATCCTATTTCCTGCCCAAACGACAGGCACACCCCAGAACCATGGGTTATAACACACTGATTTAGCCCAAAAATGGCCCATTTGTGTTGCATCCCCTGTTTGACCACCAAAATAGCCCTACCCACCTCAATGTCCCACACTTCTCTGCTCCCAATCCTGGCCGAGAAGACCCGATAAATTTCATCCTATTTCATGCCTGGACCTCAGCCCCACAAAAATTATGGGCTATAACATACTAATTTTGCTCAAAAATAGCTTATTCGCATCGTTTCACTCATTTGACCACCCAAAGTCCACCCTAATGGCCCACTCCCCCGCTCTCCAATCTGGGAGCACCAGGTTAATTTTTGGGCTATTCCACGCCCAGACCCTGGGCACACCCTTAGAATCGTGGGCTATGGTACACTAATTTGACCAAAAATTGCCCGTTCACGCCGTTTTACCCATTTTCTCATCCAAATAGGCCTGCCACCCTAATGGCTCATATTTCTTCACTCCCTAGCCTGCCTAAGAGAACTAGGTCAATTTTTGGCCCATTTATCCCATTTGACCGTCCAAATGCCCCACTCCCTTGACTGCCTGGGAGCACCAGCTTAATTTTTGGCCCATTTCATGTTCGAACCTGGGAACACCCCCGGAACCATAGGCTATAACACACCGATTTAACCCAAAATGGCCAGTTTGTGCTATTTTGCCTGTTTGACCCCCTAAAATTATCCCGCCAACCCTAATAGCCCACACTCCCCCGCTCCCCAGTCTGTCTGGGAATACCAGGTCTATTTTTGGCCCATTTCATGCTTGGACCTCGGGTACACCCCCAGAACTGTGGGTTACACACACTGATTTTGCCTAAAAATAGCCCTTTCACATTGTTTCACCTGTTTGACCACCCAAACTAAGTCGCCCTCCCCAATGGCCCACACTTTCCTACTCTCCAGCCTGTCTGGGAGTACTAGGTCAATTTTTGGGCTATTTAATGCCCGAACGCCCTAGAACTGTGGGCTATAGCACACAGTTTGACCCAAAAATGGCCCATTCATGCCATTTCCCCTGTTTGACCACCCAAATGCACATGCTTGCCAAAATGACCCACACTCCTCTGCTCCCCAGCCAGTCTAGGAGCACCATATCAATTTTTAGCCTATTCCAAACTCGAACCTCGAGCACACCCCCAGAACTGTGGGCCGTAACACACTGATTCAGCCCAAAAATGGCCCGTTCGTGCTGTTTCACCCGTTTGACCACCAAAAGGGTTTCGCCCACACCAATGGACTACACTTCCTACTACCCAATCTGCCTGGAAGTACCAGGTTGATTTTCTACCTATTACACGCTCGAACCCCGGGTACACCCCCGGAACCATAGGCTATAGCACACCAATTTTCCTAAAAATGGTCTGCTCGCGCTGTTTCGCTCATTTGATCACCTTAGCGGCCCCGCCCACCATAATAGCTCACACTGTCTCACTTCCCAACCTACCTAAAGAACCAAGGCAATTTTCCACCCATTTAACGCCTGGAACCCGAGCACACCTCCGAAACTGTGGGCTATAGCACACCAATTTGCCCCGAATACGTCCCGTTTGCCTAGTTTTACTCGTTTGACCACCCAAATGACCCCGCCTAACCTAATGGCCCACACTTCACCCTCATAGCCTTCTAGGGAGCACCAGGTCAATTTTTAGCCCATTTTATGCCCAAACCCTAGGTACCCCCCGAAACCGTAGGCTATATCTCACTAATTTGGCCAAAACTAGCACATTTCTTCCGTTTCCCTAGTTTGACGACCCAAACGGCCCCACCTACCACAATGGCTCATATTCCTTAACTCCCCAGCCTTCCTGGGAGCACCAGGTTAATTTTTGGCATATTTTACGCCCGGACTCCAAGCACAACCTTGGAACCATA
The DNA here is from genome assembly GCF_002878395.1 of Capsicum annuum. NCBI lineage: Eukaryota > Viridiplantae > Streptophyta > Magnoliopsida > Solanales > Solanaceae > Capsicum > Capsicum annuum. Next base: position 8,506,995 of record NC_061120.1, on the reverse strand, counting down.
GGCAATAGTACAACTATTTGGCACAAAAATTACCCGTTTAAGCCATTTCGCCCGTTTGACCACCAAACAGCCTCGCCCACCAATTGACCACACTCTTCTACTCTCTAGCTTTCTTGGGAGCGCTAAATTGCTTGTTTAGCCTATTTTACGCTCGGAACCCAGGCACACCCCGGGAATCATGGGCTATAAAACACCAATTTGACTCGAAGACGGCCTGTTCGCACCATTTCGCCCGTTTGTCCACCCAAACGGCCCCATCCTAGCCCAATGACCCATGCTACCCAACTCGCTTGGAAGCACCAGGTTGATTTTTAACCAATTTTATTCCCAGATCTCGGGCTCACCCCCGGAACTGAGGGCTATAACACATTGATTTTGCCTAAAAATGGCCCGTTCTCACTGTTTCACTCATTCGTTAATCAAAATGGCACTGCCGACCCTAACGGTCTAAACTCTCCCTCTCCTCAGTCTACCTGGGAGAAAAGGTCAATTTTTGCCCTATTTCACGCTCGAACCCTGGGCACACCCCTGGAACCATGGGCTATAGCATACCAATTTTTACAAAAAATGGCCCATTGACGCCTTTTCACCTGTTTGACAATCAAAACAACCCCGCCCACACTAATGGCCCATGCCCCCAGCTCTCCAGCATGCCTAGGAGTACCAGGTCAATTCTTAGCCTATTTCACACTCGAACCCTGAGCACACCCCAGAATCGTGGGCTATAGCACACTGATTTAGCCCAAAAATAGTCCGTTTGCTCCATTTTGCTCGTTTGACCACCCAAATGGACCCTCCCACCATAATGGACTATATTGACCTACTCCACAGCCTGCCTGGGAGCACCAAGTCAATTTTTGGCCCATTTAATGGCCGAACTCCGGGCACACCCACAGAACCGAGGGCTAAAGCACACCAATTTGGCCTGACAATGGCCCATTCATTCTGCTTTGCTAGTTTGACCACCCAAACAGCCCAACCCATCCCAATGGCCCATACTCCCTTACTCCTCAGCCTTCCTTAGATCCCCATATTGATTTTTGGACTATTTGCCGCTCGTACCCCAAGCACACCCCCAAAACCATAGGCAATAGCACACCAATTTGGCCCAAAAATTGCCTATTTACATCGTTTTAGTAGTTTGGCTGCCCAAATGGCCTCTCCCACCCCAATGGCCCATACTTCCCCACTCCCCAACCTGTCTGAGAGAACCAGGTCAACTTTTTATCCAATTTCACGAACAGACCCTGGGCACACCCTTGAAACCATGGGCCATAGCACACCTATTTGGTCCAAAAATGACCCGTTCACGTAGTTTTGCCTGTCTGGCCACCAAAAAAACCTTGTCCTCCCTAATGGCCCACACTCTCTCTCCCCAGCCTACTTAGGAGTACAAGGTAGATATTCAGTCCATTTTAAGATCGAACTTGGGCAAGACATCAGAACCGTGGGCTATAGCACACTGATTTGGCTAAAAAATAGACAATTTGCATAATTTCACCTGATTGACCACCTAAATGGCCCCCCCACCTTAATGGCCTATAATTTCTCACTCTCCAGCCTGCTTGGGAGCACCAAGTCGATTTTAATCCCATTTTACACTTGAACCCCGAGCACACCTCTAAAATCATAGGTTATAGCACACTTATTTGGTCCGACAATGGCCCGTTCGTGCCATTTTACCCATCCAAAAGGCCCCGTCTACCCTAACAACCTATACTCCTCCTCTTCCCAGCCTGCCTAGGTACACCAAGTTAATTTTTTACCTATTTCACTTTAGACCCTTGGTTACCCCCAAAAACGTGGGCTATAGCACACAGATTTGGCCCAAAAATGGCTCGTTCATGTTATTTTGCCTATTTGACCACCCAAAATGCCCCGCCCACCCTAATAGCCCATACTTCCATACTGTCCAACCTTCCTGGGAGTACCAGGTCAATTTTTAGCTTATTTCACTCCTGTAACCCGGGCACACCCTCAAAACTATGGCTATAGCACATCGATTTAGCTCCAAAATGGCCCGTTCTAGCCGTTTATCCCTTTTGACTACCTAAACAGCCTCTCCCACCCAAATTTCCCTCACTCCCCCACTCCCCAACCTGCCTGAGAGCTCTAGGTTGATTTTTGTCTTATTTCATGCTCGGACTCCAGGCATACCCCCAGAACCGTAAGCTATAGCACATCGATATGGCCCAAAAAGGCCCATTCACGCTGATTCACCCGTTTGACCACCCAAATGGCTTCACCCTCCCCAATGGTTAACACTCTTCTGCTCTCCAGCCTGCCTGGGAGCACCAGGTTTATTTTTAGCCTATTTCAAGCCTGGACCATAGGCACACCCCCAAACCGTGGGCTATGGCACATCAATTTGGCCCAAAAATAGCCTGTTCGTGCTGTTTCGCTTGTTTGACCTCCCAAACCACCCCACCCACCCTATTGGCCCATAATATCCTACTTCCCCAACCTTCCTAGGAGTACCATGTCTAATTTTAGGCCATTTCTTGCCCAGACCCCAGGCATACCCCTGGAACCATGAGCTATAGCACACTAATTTGGCCTGAAAATAGCCCATTCGTGGTGTTTTGCCTATTTGACCACCCAAACGGACTCACCCACCCCAATATCCCACATCCGCCGTATAATGCCCCGAATCTGGTATCCAAAATACTATATGGTCCTTATGACCCCAAAAGACCACAAGCTAACCCATGACTGATATCTATACTTGAACACTGCATAATATACTATATAATATGAAAGTAAAGGCTGTAAGGCCGTAAGGTTAAAAACTAAGACATAATATCTGATAAAATTTAACATCTAGGTGGGGTATGAAATACCCAAAACAACAGAAATAACTATCTGAACATGCTAGTCTGAAAAGTCTCTAACTGACTGAACTGTCTGAATAAGGAGTTTATGGGACATGTCCCCAACTAACTCTAACTACTGAAATAAATTAATTAATGAGATAATAAGGTAATGGTCATGTCCTCGAAGGATGAGGACTCACTGCTAACTCTAACTGCTGAGACTGGAATGCTACTGATGCTCTGGAGCTTGTGCTTCTAAATCTATAGTATAAAATACCATAGCGAAAATGCGTCAGTACATTTGAATGTACTGGTATGCATGTGAGGTAGGCTGAATGCACAGGGTTCACATGCATTAACTATACTAACTGAATGAATAACATGAGCGTGAGAATACATGCATAAATACATAACAACTATAAATGAGTTCATGATAACATGATTACTGAATTTGAGTACTGATAATATGAGATATTGATAACTGTATAACTGAAATAAGTAATACTGAACGACTGTATCTGATAGTCTAGTTTCTAATGGAACTAGTCTAGTTTCGTACTATTCTGAGTTGACCGTATCTGACAGTCCTGAATTTTGTAAAACTATCTGAGTTCTATTACTGAGACTAAATAACTATATCTGATAGTCCTGATCTGTAACTAAAACTATGGGAAGTATTCATCTAACCAACATGCCTCAAATAACGCAATATAGCTAAGTTGGGGTCCAATCTGTAACCCTAATTGGAAGGGTGTCAATACTACGCCACTGGTAAGGACAATCTGTGAGTAACCCTCATATAACAGGTAACTCTAGTGAGAACGGTGGGAACCCTCATATAACAAGTTAAGCCACCTCATCTACCCTCATATAACAGGTTATGATGTCTCAACCTACGCTGGCTACATAGTTCTGGAATGCAAGGATTGCTTCTAAGAATTACACCTTCATATAACAGGTAGGTTCCCATCATTGGGTTCACTCGGTGCTTATTTATACTCCTATCTAAATAGATACTGAACATGATTAACTGAACTGACTGGATTGAGTTAACTGAGTTCCATTGAACGACGAAATACTACTAAGATTACTGAAGTTCTGAGATCTCTGAGATTACTAGAATTACTGAGTTTACTGAGTTTTCCTGAGTCATGAGACTGGCTGAATTCTATGGATCATGGCTTGACTGAGAGTATCTTGAAAATATGACACTGATTCTAGGCACACAGCTAAATTTTTGGGTACAAGTACCCCCAGGACTCGATAGAAAGAAACTGACAAAGCATGACTTTCTTGAATACATGACCAATATCACAATCCATAATACAATAAGTTGGAGATTTCATGAGGTACAAGTTCTAAAGCACCACAGTGGCTACACATATATCCATAATTCATTGACTAAGACATTCCATCAAACACTTGACATGCATAAACTCGTACATGAATGGGGATTTCATATTATCTTACTAGTATGACACTTTTTCTTTACATAAGCATTTAATCAAACACGTGGGGAGCATGCTTTGGTTATACAATCATCAACACATCTAATAATCATGGATACATCAATCAACGTGTAAATTTAAGGGTTTATCATAATTATTATGCAAATCACCACATCCTAGGCTCAATCATTGTCATATGTAATTTAAAACATGAATCAAAACCCCACAACAACATGGACATGAACTTCAATTAAATTTAAGTCATAAACATTCATAAATACACAAATCCTGTATTTTGAAAAGAGATTCTTGAGCTTTATGGGTGAATAAGACCCATAAATCAACACATGACATACCTAGGTGGATGATTTCTTGAAGATTTATGGAGGAAATCTTGAATTCTTGACTTGGAATTAAGCCTAGGGTTTTTTGTTCTTGTGGATTAATCTTTGAGAGAAACCCTAATTGGAAGTTGTGAATGAATAATGAAATTATGAGCTATGGTCTGGTGTAATTAGGGATTAAAATGGGTGGAAAAAGACCCAAATACCCTTTTAAAAATGGCTTAAAAATTGCTAAAGGGGATCTGCGATGGCTCGTGCGACAGTTCATCGCTGGCTCGATGGTCCATTGTTCTGACTGTCGCACCTAGGCCAGAATAGGGGCTCACTACCTTAGTAGCGATAGCTTGGGCGATGGTCCATCTCAAGCTCGACGGTCCATCAACCTGTCTGTCACACCTTAGCCAGAAGATTGACTTACTGCCTTAGCTGCGATAGTCTAGGTGATGGTCCATCGCTAGATCGATGATCCGTTAACCTGCTCGTCTCACCTGGATGGTTCTGACAGCTCTCAGTAAAATGTCCATAACTTTTTACTCCGATACCAGATTTGGACAAAATTGGTATCGCTGGAAAGCTAATTCAATTTCCCACATGATAAAAAGTTGAAATTGGGGAAATTCTATCTAATTTAAATATTAATTATTTATGAAGTCATCACTAACTCTTCTAGAGACTAGATTTGACTTAAAGAAAATTCGGGGTATTACACGCCCGCTCCCCAGCCTACCTGGGATCTTCAAGTCAATTTCCAACCCATTCCACGCCCGGACCTCGGGTACACCCCAGAACTATGGGCTATAACACTTCAATTTGGCTAAAAAATAGCCTATTCATGCCGTTTTACTCGTTTAACAACCCAAATAGTTCCACCCACGCCAATGGACCACACTCCTTGCTCCCCAACCTACCTGGGAGAACCACATCAATTTTTGGCCTATTTTATGCCTGGACCTCGTGAACACCCCCAGAACCATGGGCTATAGCACATCGATTTATCCTAAAAATGGCCCGTTTGTGTCATTTTACCATTCGACCACCCAAACAGCCTCGCCCACCATAATGGCCCACAAACTCTCACTCCCCAGCCTGCCTGGGAGCACCAGGTCTTTTTTTGGCCCATTTCACTCCCAGACCCCGGGCAAACCCTCAGAACCATATATATCACTAATCTAGATGATAATGAATGAAGGTTTTAGCATGAGTAAACACAAAGAAGTATGATACAAGGATCATTGCGGTCCTATCCATTTTAAAGTCAACTGCATCCTTTGACGGATCACATGCACAATTTTATTTTGTGATTTTAATGAGTGAAAAATATTTCTTTAGCTTTTGATAAACTTTTATCAACAACACTATGAATGTCTATCCTTCTAAGTTCAATACCATGTATCCTCATAGATATTGAATGTGAAAACTGAATAAGTAATAAAAGTAATTTTATATTTGTAATAATTGTATTTAAATGATATCCAACTCAAATAGCTCTGCCAAGGTCTGCTTGCTACTAGTAGATACCACACACCCCTTATATACTCTCTTAGCAATAATTGAGTCACCTATTAGGGTTAAAACAGAAAAAGAATCTGAGATAACATCGAGATCGAAACCAAAAGACACTACCACATATGAAGTCACATAAGAAAGAGTGGACCCTGGATCAAGCAAACAATATATGTCATGAGAGAAAAGCTATAACATACCAGTAACGACATTAGGTGAAGCCTTAGATTCCTATTGGGACGTCAAAACATACAATCTATTCAGACCAACACTAGAACCAGGAGTAGTAATAGAAGCAAATGTCACCCCACTAGGTGTAGGAACAGATGATGAAACCACAAGAATCTTATTCACTCTCGTAGCAACTATATTGATCGAAAAATCCCTAAGTCAATGGCCTACCTATCCATATTTGAAGAATTTATCCTATATTTCCTCGAAATAGACCCGATGAGGACGATCATATAACCGACAAAGAGGACACAAAGAAACTAACTAAACTTCGCTCTCCTGAGATTGGGCAACCTGTGCCTGAGAATTATCACCACCTTGATGACGCTTGTCTCCCTACTGATAAGGAGCACTAGCAGAAAAGGAGCCAAAACTCCCCCACTTCATTTTCTACAACTTGCCACCATCCCGACCACTCTGAGACTGAACATCTCCCTGTTTAGAAAACCTGCTCCTCTTTCCCTACATATCCCTAAACTCTTTCTACTTCCTTTTTTCATCCTCAACCCACTGCATATGAACAGTCAACCTTGAGATATCCATATCTTTAATCAGCAAGGTAGTCTTGCCCTCCAGAATTATATCTCTATTCAACTTAGAAGTGAATTTCCCTATTATAGATCTTATATCAACCACCCAAACAGAAGCATACCTTGATAGCTGATGGAACTTCAAAGCAAATTTCTTTACAAACATCCTCCTCTACCTGAGGTTCACAAACTCCTCCATCTTTAGTTAACTCAACTCTTGAGGAAAGAACCGATCTAAGAAAGTATTAGGAAAGGCCTCCCATAACCCTTTCTCTTCCATATCACCTCTATCCCTATCCCACTCGTCATACCACTGATAAGCAACATCCTTGAGTTAATAAGCTGCAAAGTTAACCCCCTCTACATTAGTATCCTGCATCACCTAAAAAATCTTTTCCATCTAATCCAAGAATCCCTATGGATCCTCCTCCACCTATACCCCAATAAAAACTGAAGGACCTTTCACGGCCCGAGGTTACCCCCTAGTCGCAACAATGGTGTTTATGGTCATAAGTGACCATAAGCCAACCTATGGGTTGGTACCCGTTGTGACCACTACATAAACTGATAAATAAATACATATGCATAAAGAACTAATAATGCCATATAGATTTAAATACTAAAAGTACAACTGAGTTCGCAAGATTGAAACATGTGCGAAAAATACTAAAATCCCACTAATAAGTCTGATAAACTAACTGGCAATTTGAATGTCTGAGAAATATCTAACTGACTGACTGTAGAGTTGATGGGAAAAACCCCCAACTATCTCCAACTGATAGTAATAAAGAGATACTAAAATAACTGAATAAAAGATAAACTTGTCCTTAAAGGATGAAGACTTACCACTGATGCTGCTGTAACACTGAACTTATCTAAATGCAGACAGAAAACTGAGTGTCCAAACCTATAATATAAGACATCATAGTGAAAATAAAATTATATAGATAGTACTTTGAATATACAGGTATATGAAATGAGGTTAGGCTGTAATGCAAGGGTTAACTGTGCATGAAGTAATGACTGACTGAATAGCATGAAATAACTGAGTATGCATGCATAAAATAGCTGAGCAAAATATATAAGAACTATAAAATTTGAGAATGCATGGCCAAGCATTTATTATTTCAGAGATAAACTAAAATACTGAAATCTGATAACTGAATAATTGGAAATTTGTATGCTTTGGTCAAGCAAACTTAAACTAAATTCTATATTGAATACTGAACTGAGACTGTGGGAGGTATCATCTAACCGATATGCCCCAATCTGAGTTAATCGAGGTCCAACCTATAAACCAATTGAAAGCGTGTCAGTACCATGCCACGGGTACTAACACATGGCTGTCTGGATTCATTAAACTGGTGTCCCAAAAGTAATGTTTAACTACTTAGGTTTTTGTTGTTTGTATGCTTGCGGGATCTTATGTTTTTTTGTTTGTTTGTATGAAATTCAGGTGAATCTCGGAGATAAAGTAGTAAATCTAAGCAAATCACCAGTAAAAAGGAGATTATCTGAATGTTTTATAGAGAAACCTGCGAGGTGAGTTTGATTATTGATTTGATTTAATTAATTTCTTAAAATTGAGTTTGTTTATTGATTAGGTCAGTGTTTGCCAGGAGTTAATTTTAATTTGTTTATAGAGATCTGTGTATTAGTTAGAAAATGTTGAGAATCTATAGTATTATAATCATCAAATTTTCCATTTGAAAAGGCCATCATAGTTCAATTGAACTAGAGAAGGGGATCCTTGGGGTAACCAGTAAATTTGTTATTATGTGGCCTCTGGATCACATATTCAAGTTGTGGAAATAGTCTCTTGCAGAAGTGTAAGTTAAAGTTTTGTATAATAGATCCTTGTGATCTTGCTTTTTGCGGGACCAATGCATAGCAGAAGATTTAGTGCACTGGCTTCCCTTTTTGTTCAATTGGGTCAAAATGTATATATTTATTCTTATAGTATATTAAAACTACTACGGGATTTAGGTTTACTAGTAGTTCTTCTTTCATTAATTGAGATATAGTCTATTTTAATTATGTTAAATTAATAAGAATCTGCACTTCATAGCTACTGGATGCCATTTTTTGATTTGAAGATTTGTTAATTTCTATCGCTTTTTGTAGATATGGAGTAGTTAAATGCAGTGAAAAAGGCATTGCATGTGTCTAGGGCTCCATCAAATCTTTTGTGTCGAGAAATTAAGAACAATAGAATTCTAGAGTTCTGTAAGCAAGTATGGAACAAGATAAGGCAAGAAGTTTGTATATCTGTGGCTGCCCAGGGATGGGAAAGTCTCTATCAATGGAAAAGGTTAACAAGGCCCTGGTAAATTGAGAGAAAATACCATTTTGTGTTATAGGAAGTCATGAAGCACAGAGATGCTGCACAGATAGCAGCCATTGAGGCTATGCAGGGCTTACTCAGATGTCTAAGGTAGTCTGGTTTCTTTTTTCTTTTATTTTCTGGCAAGTCGGAATTAAAGGTACTTCTTTTTGAGTTGCATAGTAAAAGGTGAATTTTAAGTGCTGAAATCAATTTTTACTTCAAGTTAAGACACTTTCACTAGGCTGCATGTTTGTGTATTAATAAGGTAATATTTGTTGATGTTATGTTGAAAACCCCATATGGAAGTTGTATAAAACCTAAAAGTGGTTCTCTATAAAAGGCAATGTACACAAGAAGGGACCTCCTGGGTGCACCAAAAACTAATCAAAAGAGTTAGGCTGTATAGCTAGTAGTCCTATTTTTTGTTATGTTCGAGCCAACTGTGGAAATCTTATGTTGTATTGTATATGTCTGCACATGGTGCTATATTCTGTGTAATAAATTGCCAACAATTTAGTGCTTATGCAATTGTTTGGTAGGTCACTTCAAACTCTTCTAATCTCTCTTTGGATAAGGTTAGCATGGGTAAAAGTACCACTATATTCAACATTTCTTTTCTCATCAACTTAACACTATCTTGAATGACCCACGAGAGGTTATAGTAATTTGAAAATTTTTTGGGGCAACTGAATGGAAAAAATGTGATAGGAGGTTACTTCCATGACGTTCGATAAGTTTGCAATTTTGTACGTCATACTGTCTGAATGACTATACAACGAGTAACTGAAATTACAAATTCCTAATTATCTCATATAATGTACTGCTTTTACTTGTTTGGAAATGCCCTTCAATATGTGTTATTATTTGTTGTTTATTATACTTCAATTATCGTATTATTTTACCTTAGTTAGTGTCCTGTTTCTATGTATTATTTTTCGAGTTAGTTGGTCTATTGGAGGCAGTCTCTTTGCCTACACTCTCCCTTCCTCGGTCCTCACTTTGTGGGATTATACTAAGTATGGGGACGTATGGGGAGGTGAAATTTCTTTCCGAGAGTCTTTTTATGGCTCTTGATACCAGTCTGGGACATGCACTTCTGGTAAGTTTGGCCTCCTTAATCACTGCTCTAAATACTACGTATTAATATTCTTCAATGGTGTTTTGTCATTAGCTCTCTTGTAATTCTCTTGCACTATTTTCCTACAGTTCTTTGTTATGAATGTCAACAAATATAGATATGTAACTGCAGAGAGCTCTTATAAACTAGTGATGGCATTTTCTCCTGTGCTAGATCTTCATATAATGTGGTTACTGCATCTTTGTGAAGCTCATCAGGAAATGCAGTCTTGGGTAGAAGATGCTCAATGCGTTGTTACTATTGCTGGTGTAGTGATGCAGGTAACTTTGATTAGATAGCCTTCCTATTTCTGAGCTAATTCTTAAACTGCTGTAGGTTGCTAGCTTTGGTGGCTCGAACATTAATCTGCCTGGGAGGACAAGAAGAACCCTAGTTAATCTAAGGTTTGCAATTTATATTACTCATCCGTGCACTCTCCTCCTTGTTGAGACCATGTGTATTCTCTTCCTGTTGCATAAAGGTTATAATTTTATTTGCGATACCAACCTGCTAATCTATACGGCCACCGATTAGAGATCAACCTACTAATCTATACGGCCACTTTTTAAAGCCTAATCTATACGTAAAACTTAACGACTACCGTTAAGTAAACAACCTCATATTAGTAAACAACCTTATAACCTTAACGGACACTGTTTAACCTTATAACCTTATAACTCTAAATTAGTAAACAACCATATAACCTTAACGATCACCATTTAACATTATAACCTTAACGGCCACCGTTTTGATGTGTTTGTAGTGCTGTTTTGGTGATGTATTGGTGATTTATTAAGTTTTTTGTACGATGACACATAACAACGCCACTCATCATACACTAATTGCAGAGTAGCTAAATACTGAACAATTAGCTGAAACATTACACAATCACACCATGTAGGCACGTCGTGTAAATCTTTCTTCAATGTGAGCACTTGAGGTTTTCCATTCGTGGTTTATTCATACACTTGACAACTTGTATATAATAGTAGACATTTTTGAAGAGTCCAAGCAACTTTGGTAATTACTAGGTACAAACTATGAGTGCTAGTAATGTTACATAATGATGGACTATCCTATTACAGGTTGTTATGTTAACAACTATTGTTGCAAAGTAAACAAACAACTTAGCTACTAGCTAGAACAATAGATGATTTCACTATAATAAAGTTCGAGACAGGAAATAGTTGACGCTGAAAGGTCGAGTGTGCGAGAGAGAATCAGGATGAACAGGCACTAATAGGTCTGCTATTGAGACTAGACTCAGTACCAGGAGTTGATCCAACAGTCAGGGAGCTGAGAAGAGACCTGAGTCGTAGCATTATGAGGTTGCAAGAGATACTAGATGTTGTTTCTGACACTAAAATTCAAAACTGGGATGGATTTCTGATGGATTGGGATGATGTTGTTGAGAGAATGAAAATGGATGTATGCAATGAGAGAGGCGGTGGCAATGAACTAGAGACGTTTTGTGCTGAGCATTTGGGCTTCGGTGCCTAGAAAGGTTTCTCCACGACCAATGACTGCGTTCATTTTACCCTCCCCATACCCCACTAGGGTGGTAATACACTCGGTATGTTGTTGTTGTTGGTTTATCCGTACATGAACAAAATCTCCAAGCTTTATTTCCCTTAAGAAACTTCATTGAATTTTTGTTTAATGAAAATATAGTCATTATATGTTTAATTTTAGTGACCCTGCTGCTCATTATTTTTTTCCTACAGAAATATGCAGTAAAAGGTGTTACAGGTATTCAATCTCTTTTTTCCTTTGTATACTTTGATTTCCTATAATGATGCTAACCAAATGCTTAATTTTGTCTGTTTGCCACTTATATTCAGGTCGCAAATTTTTCAATCTTGCTCTCAACTCTATGATGGATACTCCTTTAGAGAATTCACCTTTTCTGGAGAGTTTTGTAGAAGACATCGTTTTTGTAGGATTATTTGGAAAAACATTTTGCTATATACTTAGAGATGTTAGCTACTTTGGTTGATGAATTATGTAAACAGTATTGGGACAGTATATTTTTGTATGTACTTTTTGTCGGATGTTAATTCATTGTACTGGTAATACTATTGATAATTTTATTTATATACATTTGATTATCAATAGTAGAAATTGTATATTGGTTGCACATTTTTGGTCAAAAATCATTTTTTTAATTCATCAATTTTAATTAAAACAGGTAAATATACTTCTTTATGGACCAATATTGAATTGTCCTTAAAACATTTCAAGGACTAGATTTTTGGTCGTAAAAGCTTTCAAGGACCAGCTAAGTTTGTCGTAAAAGAATTCAAGGTGGATGTATAAAGACCAGAAACGTGGTCCTAAAATATTTTTAGGGACCAGAATTTTATCAGTCGCAAAAAGGCTTTAGGGACCGGTATTAAAATTTCGTCCCTATTGACCTTTAGCGACGGAGTCTATAGGGACAGGTGACGACTAGATTTTTCCCGTCGTTATTGACCTTTAGGGACTGCAAATAGACTTTTAGGGGCCATTTTTCTCGTCCCTATTGGCCGTTTTTCTTGTAGTTTAAGTTGAACAACGCTGTGGGGGTGAAGGTCTTGGTTCAATGGGCGAATTTAGGACCAAATTTAGCTACTTGGGAGGATTGGGGTAACATTTCGAGTTATTTTCCAGCATTTGTCGACCAGCTCCGACCTTGAGGACAAGGTCGATTTGTACACGACGGTTTTGTAAGGAATGAAATATTTGTAAAGAGTGTAAAGAATTGGGATAGTCAAATGAAGTCATAACTATATGAGTGACTCCAAAAGGGGTGTCCTGTGGCAGCTTATAAGCAAAGGCACATGAGAAGCACGTGAGCCAGTTATAGAAGTTCACTTGGGCAGTTAAAAGGTGAATGGTGTAGATTTAATCAATCTAAAGGAAATAATCAGACGACGGAGAGGCGCCTAGTCAACTATAACTACCGAAAAGAGAATAACGAACTCTGGTATTCCTTTACCAAAATTCTTTCTTCTTTATCTTCTTTTTCCTAATTCTCTCCTACAATTCTTCTAGCCTTCTAAACTTCACCATTACAAAATTGGAGCTAGAGCTTGGAGTTTTTTGAGAATCCAATTGTAATAGTTAGTGGAATTCTTAAAAATTTGATTGTAACTGCTAGTTGATTCTTAATAAAAGTCGATCCCATTTCTGCGTTCGAATTCAATTGTTTTTCAGAAATCGATTGGGTCCATTACACAAAGACAAGGGGATCGACTGTCCAAGGTCCCTCATAACCAGACCGCTCCTTGTGGCACCCTCCTAAGGTATGTGCACCAGAGAGTGCAACAATAGCCTTGTCAGAAAGGCCCATTTGTTTCTCGAACACATCTCTCAAGTGGTTAGAGCGCTTGGTCGGATCGGGCAAGCGACCTTCAACAGGTGGTTCTGGCTTTTCCATCCTACCAGGGTGAAAGGGAACGTCAGGTCCTCCAGTAACTTCAACAGCAACAACACCAGCCAATTGATGAAAATCGGCATAGGAGAGGATGGGAAACTGCTCCTTAATGGGCTCCAAGAGTCTGAGAGCAATGTCAATACCAGTGTTTGCAACATGTGCTTGCTCAGCTTTTAACGTCATGGTACCAAAAGGACCTCCGGTTTTGGAAAAGTTATCATAGGTACCTGCAGAGTGCCATGCAAGACGGAGCATAAGAGGTGCGCAATTCTTCTCAGCAATGAGTCCTGAGTTTCCTTCTACATTTGTCAACAGCCTTGAGGTACTCCTCGCTCACAGTGGGATAAGACATAACCGTAGTAACTAAAGGAGAAAGGAAAAATGTTAACACCCTAGAGAGTTTGTGTCTGTGTGGCACTAGAAGTAAAAATATCAATGGTGAAACTATAGCTAGTAACAAAGATCTGCGTAGGGGCCGAGCCTTTGAGTTTCTTAGTGACTGTGGCGATATATTTTCCCTGGTGAAAAGCTTGCTCCAACTCAAGCTCAGTAGGCTGTTTGGAGCCATCACCAGCAAAAGTTCCAGCAACATATGGACTTCCACCTTTGAGTTTTTCCATCTCAAACATCCCAGCTCCAAACGTGTAGCCAATTGGAACAAAGATCAATCCATGATGAACAAGTTGTGTAATAGCTGTCAACCTGCACAATATATCATCACATTTAGGAAATATGAAAATTTTCCACTTCAAGGCTAACAAACTAAATTACTGCACACATTTTGTTTGCCAAGTTGTGTCCGTTAGGGTAAATGCAGGGAGGATGCACCTTAGGCCAACTGGATCTCATCTAACAACATTTCGTTCAAAAATTTAATTCAATATACACAAGGAGAAGATAAATAAAATGACACCAGTTGATAATCAATATATGTTTCTTAGCAAATTGATCAATTATGTTGTTTTCCTAATAGAGGTTGGGGGTTGCTTTATGCGATTTATATAGAAAGTACTCTTAAGTTTCGCTGTTTACACATTTCAAAAAATGAGAACTTGTCGAATAGAGATATGTTGCAGTAAGTGGTTTCTTATTATAATGTTGCTACAATATTTTTTTCATTTATTTACATCATTAAATATCAATACGACAGACGGAATGTTGGGATTTCTAGGCAAAGAATCGATTCACAGGGCGATATATCATTCAGCTTGTTAAAGGGAGACTGAAACCTTAGAATTCAATGAAAGAGAGAACTCCGATCTCTTCAGCTCGTTTAAAGGGAGACTGAAACCTTAGAATTCAATGGAAGAAAGAACTCCGATCTCTTCAGGTCGTTTAAGGGAGATTGATACCTTAGAGTTTTATGGAAGAGAGAACTCCAATCTCTGCTTTTTGCTGAAATACGACTTATCAATTTATTCTCCAAAAACCCTTTAAATAGGAGTATTACATTAATAGTCTAATCCTTATGAAAGTAGGAAAAATAAAACCCTAATCTAAAAAGTCTAATTCTTATGAAAGTAGAAAATATAAAATCCTATTCTAGAAAGTCTAATCATTATGAAAGTAGAAAATATAAAATTCTATTCTAAAAAGTTTAATCCTTGTGAAAGTGGAAAAAATATAAAAACCTATTCTATAATAATAAATAAAACTACTAAATATAACTAAATATTTAATTAGTTGACTTCCACGGATCCACAACATTACTCTCCTCACGTTGAAAGAGCTTGTCCTCAAGCTCGAATTCCAGGAAATAGTGTACACTGAATCATCCAATTCCAGCCCTAGCCAACTTTTCTTGAAATTGACGTAGATATCTTTCAATTTTACCAGTTTAATTTGCCCATATGTTGATAGTCCCATAGTTGTGATTCTCCCAACATGGGAAACTCAACCATACCAAACAATTGTACACAATGATGTGTCCAAATTAATGGATCGTTGGTGCCGTTACAAGTAGAAAAAACCATCTCTGCATACTTTCGTATGGTTGGACGTGAATTACCACTTGTTGGATGATTCTGATCGGCTAGTTGAACTGGCGATGTATTGCCATTAGTAGAAGAAATTGTTGATTTGCCAATTGTCAGGGCGCTACACAGCTCAACTCTATGGATTGTTGGTTTTGTAAAGCCAATTCCTAAGCTAGACAATGTTCTTGGATGACTTGAACAATTCTTTAACAGAGAAATTGTTCCATTGCTGCAATTTTAGAGTCCATTAGGATTTCTATAAGCGCACGCTTCATGGAATCTGAAATTGATTTGATCGACCATTGTGTTAGGCTCTGATACCAAATTGTTAGGATCTCTAGGGCAAAGGATCGATTCATAGGTCAATATATAATTCAGCTCATTAAAGGGAGACTGAAACCTTAGAATTCAATGGAAGAGAGAACTCCGATCTCTTCAGCTCGTTTAAGGGAGACTAAAACCTTAAGAGTTCAATGGAAGAGAGAACTCCAATCTCTTGTTTTTTGCTAAAATAAGACTTATCAATTTATTCTCCAAAAATCCCTTTAAATAGGAGTATTACATCAATAGTCTAATCCTTATGAAAGTAAGAAAAATAAAACCCTAATCTAAAAAGTCTAATCCTTATGAAAGTAGAAAATATAAAATCCTATTCTAGAAAGTTTAATCCTTATGAAAGTAGGAAATATAAAACCCTAGTCTATAATAATAAATAAAACTACTAAAATATAACTAAATATTTAATTATTTGACTTCCACGGCAACAGGATAACTTTTGTTGTATAGTAAGAGCTCGTTTGGTTAAGAAACAAGTTATCCAGAGAATAATTATCCCGAGATTAGTTATCCTATACTCAAGGCAGAGGCGAACCCACGTGTAGCGGTGGGGGTGCACGTGCACCCGTTAATGTCGAAAAAAATTGTGTGTATATATGTGTATATACCTTGATAAATTGGAATATATACTAAAGTGCACCCATAGTTGACAGATAGTGCATCTTGGTGTGCTGGTTGAGGCCCGCACTTCCACCCATGCAACCAAGGATCGATTCCCGTGAATCACACAACATTTTCTCTTTTATTTCCAATTCTTCAGATTTAAAGGCTTATTAACAAAACTTGATGAAATGGGGATTCGAACCAGCGATCAGTACAAAGCCTTATTAACAAAACTTGATAAAATGGGGATTCGAACCAGCGATCAATACCTAAGGTGAACTCTCATTCACCATTGACCTACCACAACTGATTGTTAAAAAATGATAAAAGTAAACTTCATATTTCAATTCTTTAAATTTAAAGGCTTATTACCAAAGTTGTAACAAAAATCGATGAAATGGGGATTCGAACTCACAACCAATCCCTAAGGTGAACACCCCTTCACCACTAACCTACCACAATTGAGGGTTATAAAAGTAAACTTTATATTATAAGAAAGTAAAGTTATTATCTTAGAGCTCATATTCGTTCGATATAATTATTTTTGCATTATTGTTCATGTCTTTGGCGACCAATTGAATATGATAATATCCCTTAATCGACACTCAAAGTTTTTCTAATGTCTTAAGATAATATTGGTGCCCCACAATATTATCATAAGCAATAAGCGTAAAAAAGCTTCAAGGTCTATTGTGTTTAATCACAAAGTACAAATAAAGTGTGAGACTTAACAAAAAAGGCATAAAAGGAGAAAAAAATATAAATATATGTCTAGTCCAAGACTAATAATATAAGTATGAGAAATATATGAACAAAATTTTTGTTCTTTTTTTTATAAAGTGAAATATCAATTGTTTAGCCTTCGTCTAGGAAAAGTATGTCTCAGAAATTAGAACCTAAGCTGCACATTAAGCGAGACGACCGCTCAATACATTTTGAGTCTTACTTCGAGGCTTATGCGTGCCTTTGACAACACTGGTGCACCCACAGGCTTCAAATCCTGAGTTCGCCTCTGACTCAAGGTGGGAGTAAAATAACACTACAATCCCGGGATCCTAACCATACATGGATAAGCTCATTCTAGGATTAATATAAGGATTAGTTATCCCTTGTATCAAACGAGACCAAAGTTTAGGCTTCCAATGCAGTGCATCCACACCCTTGTCAAGCAAGTTGGTGAAAGATTAATAGAACATAGATAAAGAAGAGTTTAAAAGGATTTATTGAGAGAGAGTAAACGGGACTAACACAGTAGTTTCTTGACCGCCTCCTTGAGAACCAGTGCTATAGAAAATGCCTGCCGGTTTGCCTGCTAGTTTCTGAGCTTGCCAAAGACCGCCAGTTGCATCAAGAAAGGCATTAAATTGAGCAGGCATCATCCCAAATCTTGTTGGAAAACCAAAGATAAATCCATCGGCCTCAACAAGATCATTTGGTTCAATGATTGGTGCATCACCTTTCTGAGGTGCACCCATCTTTGCAAGAATCTCTTCTGAAAGAGTCTCTGGCACCTGTTTCATATATCAACACAGAAAGGAGTTTTCATAATTGCACTTTTTAATCATAAGTATCACTAATAAGAATATAATGACTCTTTTCACGAACTAGCTACTGGTAAATTTGTGAATATAGAAATTCATTCAGGCCAATTGAATCTTCTCAAACAGCTTCTTTTTAAGAGCCAAATAGATTTGTTTCAAAATAGCATGCGCCACGAAGAACAAAAGCCCTTGGACTTGCAAGAAGTACTATTTCCTCTTCTCCCTAACCAAATTAGTACTATTTGTGGTTTCCCATCCGGTGTCCGATGGACGTACTCGAGCCCCGACTAATTCGGATCGCGCGTTGCAGGGCCGTAGCAGCGCTCCGAACAGAGTTTTCTCCATACACATGGTTGAACCCTCGACCTCTAGTTAAGGATAGAATAGCCCTATCCAATGCACCACAACCAACACATTCCTTTGACTAAACAAAGTAAATATACTAAAATTTATATTTCTAAAGCATAATCAATAAGACTAATTTGATAAAATAAATTTCTAATAAATATTTTTTTAAGGAGAATGTCAAGTTAACAATGGTCAACTATTTTGAAACTAACAATGGTCAACTATTTTGAAACTAAGAAAGTATTAAATAAGAGTGTAATGTGACTAATATTTCCTTCATTCCTAAATATTTGTTACTTTTTTTATTCCTAATCTCTATTTAATTCTTCTTTCATTTATATTAATATTTCTTTATATTTAAGATTAAGGGTAAAGATGAAAAAAACAACTCATTGTCTTTAGTTTCTTAAAATAACAAGTACTCCCTAATTATGGAATATCAATATTTAACAAGGACAACAAGTATTTGGGAACGGAGAAAGTATATCCCTTATTAATTTCTTTAATCTTTATCTACTTGTTTGCGTGCCTGTTAATTCTAAAATAATCAATGTTTTAGGTCTGAAAAAATAATTAATTATCTCTCGATTATTTAAATTGACAATTAATTTATAATAAAAATTTTTAGTATACAGGTCAACTAAAAAGGAAGGAGTTATTTATCCTAAATAGGTTGCTGATGTCATGCTATAATCATCATTGCCGTAATAATTTAATTCTTTCATATTTGAAAAAGGGCAAAAAAAAGTTAAATAAAGAAATAGGTAAAAACAGCTGGTACTGATGTATTTTGGCTGTTTTTATTTTGAAGTTAGTCAAATGATACATCAAAATATGCCATAATTTTTTTGTAGATTTTCTTTCCAATTAATGAAGGTTCATTCTTATCTAAATGCTTTACTATGGCTACTTAAAAGATTAGATTTTTTTTCGTGGGGGTTGGGGGTGGCGTTGTTAAGAGGTTAAAAGATAAGTTGTCATTAGAACTTAGAAGAAGTCACAATAAAAGAAAAACATAATTAATAATCTATAATATATATATAGTCTATACTATATTAAAAGTGTGAAACCCCTTAAAAAAGTGAATTGAACAATTTGTCGTTCATTAAAAGATTTTCCTTTAGACAAAACTTTCATTTACTAATTTATTAAATTATTAATTAATTATTCTCTTTATAATTATGCAGTCCTAAAATATATGGTAAGAGGTTTAAGTATGGTAAGAAGTATCGAAAAGTTAATAACTAAGTAATCCTAAAATATACGGCAAAAAAATTATGAAGTGATTACAGAGAAAGATCTTGAATTGTTTGAATGATTTAGTGGTCTAAACATTGTTTTGCTTGAAAAGAGTTGTAACTTGATAATGTATGGTTGTATGACTTGCAAGTCTTGGTATGACGATACCACATCAGACAAATCCATGATAAACTCAGATCAGAATATAGATTTCATTTCAGATTTCAGATTTTGAATTCAGAAAGATGCATGTTTAGAACAATTTAAAAATGGGCACTACGAGAGTTAGGTGGTTACCCAAAGTAAACATGAGTCAACGATTCATTGCCCGTGTAACGCCCCGAGTCTGTACCCCGAACACTATACGGTGTTCATAATCCCGAAGGACTATAAGCTAACCCATGATTGATACCTGCTACAATGACTGAATAATAATACAGTAACATGCAAAAATTAGGCGAAAACTTGCCATAAGGTTCAATTTTGAATTAAAACTGAATAAGGTATAACAATACCAAAACTGAAACATCTGTCTGAAAAGCCTCTAAACTGTCTGAAATGTGGAGTTAATGGGACAAGTCCCCAACTAACCCTGACTATTGAAATAATAATCATGCCCTCGAACTATGAGGACTCACTACTAACTCTAACTGCTGAAAAGCTGAAACTGCTAGGGATGATCGGGAGCTCGTGTGTCTGAACCTATGATATAAGATATCATAGCGCAAGAGAAAAGATGCGTCAGTACTTTGAATGTACTGGTATGCTAAGTGAGGTAGGCTGAAATGCGTGGGTTCATATGCATGGACAATACTGACTGAATGACATGAGTATAACTAGATGAGAGTACATGCATGAATACGTAAACTGTAACTGAGATCGTAATAACACTGAATAATGAGTCTGAATACTGATTAACTGATATCTGAGTATACTGATACTGAATTACTGATAACTGAATGATTGTATCTAATAGTCTTGATTATGTGGAAGTACACTGAGTTCTGTACTGAGCTGAGTGACTGTGTCTGACAGTCCTGAATCTGTAGAACTGAGTTGAGTTCTACACTGAAACTAAATCTGAAACTGAGGCTGTGGGTGGTAATCATCTAATCGACATACCCCTTTCTAAATATATTGGGGTCTAACCTATAACCCTAATTGGATGGGTATCAATATCGTGCCATGGGTAGAGATAAGATGTGAGTTAACCCTCTCTAATAGAAAGCTCTTTCGTCAACCCTCGCTGGCAGGAAAACTCGTGTGAGATGTATCAACCCTAATCTAGCAGAAAGATATCTAAGCAGATGATAGCCTGATCTGAGGTCTATCTTGGAGAAATAACTCGCACCCTGAAGTTGGTCAAACAAGTCATTGATTCTGGGAAGTGGATACTTATTCTTGACCGTGACTTTATTTAGCTGACGGTAGTCTATGCACATTCTGAGAGAACCATCTTTCTTATGCACGAATAGAACTGGTGCACCCTACCGGGATATACTGGGTCTAATAAACCCCTTATCTAGGAGATCCTTCATCTGTTCTTTTAATTCTCTGAGTTCTGCAGGTGCCATTATGTATGGCAGGATAGATATGGGCTAAGTATCTAAGAGAAGATAGATTCCAAAATTAATTTCCCTTTCGACAGAAACTCCGAAAAGATCTTCGGGAAACATATTTGGGAATTCACAGGCTACTGACACTAATTCAAGATTAGGGGTTTCTGAACTAGAGTCTTGGACTCAAATGAGATGATAGACAAATCCCTTAGATATCATTTTTTTCACCTGAAGGTAAGAAACAAGCTGACCCCTAAGTGCTGAAGTACTACCCCGCCACTAGGACGGGCTCATTTGGAAACTGAAACTAGACAATTCTATTTCTACTATCGACTAAGGCGTATCAGGAATGAAGCCAATCTATGTTGAGAATGACATCAAAATTGATCATTTCTAATTCGACTAAGTCTGCTGAAGTGACTTTCTGAGATGACATAATCGGGCAGTTCCTTTATACCCGCCTGAATATGATGGATTTACCCACTAGGGTAGAGACTGAGAAAGACTATGATAGAATTTTGGGACTGGCTCCGAAGTTAACATCTATATAAGGAGTAACAAAGGACAAAGAAAATCTTGGATCTAGCAAAGCGTAAATATGCAAATGATAAACTTGTAACTTACTAGTGACTACATCAGGAGAGCTTTTCTAATCCTATCGGGACTGAAAAGCATAGAGTCTGTTTGGGCATTGCCCACTGGTGGCACTGGAAGAGTCACCCTGCTGGTTCGGGCGAGCAGACTAAGCTGGGGGACGATTATGCTGACTCTGCAAACCCACCTGAGGACACTGTCTAACCCTGTGGCCTAGTTTGCCACATCCAAAACACACATCACTGCCAGCTCTGCAGATACCCTGGTGGTTCCTACTATATTTCTGACAAAGGGGATTGGTTCGGGCACTGCAAGCACTACCCTGAGGTTTAGGGCCTGATGCCCTATCTCTGTTGCCATCTCTGAATTTTGAAACAGGAGCACTGGCTGAGGACGGAGCTGTAATTGAGGATTTTGGGCAAAACTGGGAACGATTCCCTCCTTTAGACTTAGGCTGAGCGAAGTTGAAACTACCTGTTCTCGTTCTCTTGTTCTCCCTCACCTTCTCTTTATTCTTGGCCTCCTCTATATACTGAGCATGGACTATAAGCCTGTATATGTCCATCTGCTTAATAAATATTGCAGTCCTATATTCTTTGACAACACTGCTAGACACCCCAAACACAAACTTACTCATCTTAGATTTGTTATCTGCTACTACATGGGGGGCATATTTAGCTAACTGAGTGAACTTGAGAGAATACTCTTGTACAGTCATATTGCCCTACTTCAGATTTATAAACTCCAAAACCTTCGCTTCCCTTAACTCTAGCGGGAAGAACCGATCCATAAAAGCAACTGCAAACTTCTCCTATTCTATGGGCCCTGCATCTGCGGCCCTCTCTGCTTTCCACTACTTAACCACGAGTGAGCCACATCATTTAAATGATATGCAGACAATTCAGCACTCTCAACAGTTGTCACCCTCATAATATTAGTAACTTTCTGCACCTGATCAAGAAATTCCTGAGGGTCCTCATCTGACTTAGACCCTGTAAAAGATGGAGGGTTCATTCAAGCGAAATCCTGAATCCTGGCAGCAGTAGTATTGGCCACTGGGTTGGCCAGAACAGCAGTTGGATTTCATTCCAGGCTGCCACAGAATGAGCTAGGATGGTGAAAGATGCTCTAAACTCAGTGTGGGAGACATGCTCGTCCAGAGGATCTGGCTGGATGGGCTGGGGTTCTGGTTGGTCTACCGTTCCTCTTCCCATAGTCCTCTTTAGAGGCATATTCTGTAAACGAAAGAGAAACTTAGATTAGACATAGAGTTTAAATAGAGCTCATGCTCACTTGCATGATATAAGTACTGAAAGAAGGGAAACTTTTCCTAAAACATCTCGTAGCCTTCTGTCCATAAGTGTGGTGCGCTATACACCTGTGCATAAGACTCTACTAGACGTGGCTTTCAAAATTCCTAGGACTCTGTTGAACCTTAGGCTCTAATACAAAGTTTATAACGCCCAAGTCTGTACCCCGGATGCCACACGGTGCTCATAATCCTGAAGAACCACAAGTTAATCCATGACTGGTACCTACTGTAATGACTGAATAATAATACTGTAATATATGAAAATTGAGCAGAAACTTGCCATAAAGTTTAATACTAAATTAAAACTGAATAAGGTATAACAATACCAAAATTGAAACACCTGTCTAAAAATACTCTAGTCTGAAAAGCCTCTAAACTGTCTGAAATGTAGCGTTGATGGGACAAGTCCCCAACTAACCCCAACTACTGAAATAAATTGAAATGCTGAAATAATAATCATGTCCTCAAACTATGAAGACTCACCACTAACTCTGACTGCTAAAAATCTGACACTGGTAGGGATGATCGGGAGCCCGTGCATCTGAACCTATGATATAAGACATCACAGCGCAAAAGAAAAGTATGCATCAGAGTGTACTTGTATGCTAAGTGAGGTAGGTTGAAATGCATGGGTTCATATGCATGTACAATACTGACTAAATGACATGAGTATAACTTGATGAGAGTACACGCATGAATACATAAACTATAACTGAGATCATTATAACACTGAATACTGAGTCCGAATATTGATTAACTGATATCTAAGTATACTAATACTGAATTAATGATAACTGAATGACTATATCTAACAGTCTTGATTCTGTGGAACTATACTAAGTTTAATACTGAGCTGAGTGACTGTGTCTGATAGTCCTGAATCTATAAAACTGAAGTGAGTTCTATACTGAGACTGAATCTGAAACTGAGATTATGGGAGGTAATCACCTAACCGACATGCCCCTTTCTAAATAGATTGGGGTATAACCTGTAACCCCAGTTGGAAGGGTATTAATACCGTGCCAAGGGTAGAAATAAGCTGTGAGTTAACTCTTTCTGGTAGGAAGCTCTTTCGTCAACCCTCGTTGGCAGAAAAACTCATGTGAGATATATCAACCTTAATCTAGAAGGAAGATATCTCAACCTATGCTGTCTACGTAGTTCTGTAATATTGGGATTGCTGCTAAGGTTCAAACCATCTGCTGGTAGGAATGCCCCCATCCCTTGGTTAGCTCAGTGCTGAATCCTACTCCCAACTGAATAGACACTGGACTGATTTCCTAGTTTGTATTTTATTTGACTGAACTGTTACTGAGTTTACTAAGTTTTGTTGACTGATGAAGTACTACTGAATTTTGTTAGCTGACTGAGTTTACTAAGGTTTAAACTGAATTCTGAACAAGACGGGACTAATACTGAGTCTACTGAGTATTTTCTGAGTCCTGTACTGACTGAGAGTACTACTGATCATAATATGACTAGAATTATTTTGTAATTGACATCGGCTCTAGGTAAACAACTAAATTGTTGGGTATTAAGTACTCCAGGACTCGATAGAATGAAAAGTAAAACATCACATGATCTTGCATAGCATAAAAATACACACTTGTTCACAATGTATCTGTATATGCATTTTATCAAACACTTGCATGGCATAGTATATCCACATAATATTAAATAACATGTGAGCATCATGATTCAATTCCAATTTCAGAATTTCAAGGGTTTAACATGGATTCACACGAATCTACACACATTATAATTAATTCAACATGAAATGTGTAGCAAATCATGAAATAGAAACCTAATTCAAATATAATCATGAATACGTATAAATTCCAATCACCAAAATCATGAAATCAAACTACTTGAAGTTTAAAAGAGTTTATTGAACTCGAAGGGTGGAAGGAACCCTTGGATGAATACTTTACATACCTTGGTTGCTAAATTCTTAAAGATAAATGGTGGAATCTTGAGCCTTGAATTTGAAATTCAATCACCTAGGTTTTTATTCATGAGCAATTTATGAAATAATGAGTGTATGTTGCAAATAGAGAGCTAAATTTTATGTTTTTGAGGCTGAAGGATGTTGAAAAAGACTCAAATACCCATAAGGATGTGGCTTTTTAATGACTAAAAATTGAATTGTTGACACACAGACACATGCGTCGCATCGATAGGATCGACGCGATGGTCAATGCACCACATCGAGTCTGCATCGATTTGCTGGATATTACACTGAGTTGAGGAAAAAATTATTTGTTGACGCGATGGGCGACGCAACGCTTCGAGATCACGTCGACTCACTATCTTGGTCACTCGAACATTGTCTAAACTAGGTCTGAAAAATATAAAATTTGTCCAAAAATACCTACTGACATTCTTGACTATGAATTAACCTAAAGATCGACATTTAATGGTCGTAAAGGTTACGAAATTGGATTGCCAACTTTCGAAGGCCAAAATAATACTAAGTCTGAATACTTAGCTAAAAATTTTTACGCCTGAGACTCCTTAACAAGCTTTAAGGGACTGAGTTAAGCTTAGAATTTTGCGGGGTCTTACAGCCCAAAATTGTGTTTTGCCGATACGGGTTTATTATGTTCCCAAAAAGGGATTATACGCTAGCCTAGTGCCCTGTGGCGTGTCAGATTTCAGATACTCCAACTCTTGCGGCAAACTTGGGTTGGGGGTTTAGCCGCCGAGTAAAGGGTGGATCCCATATAGCCCATGGGATACTTTCAGATATGTAGAGTGTACCACCTAGCTAAGAAGTAACACAAAGAAAGGAATTGCATTGACGGAAATATTTTAAGATCAGTTGAAATTGCCCATGTATTTTAAGTTATTTCATGCATGCCGATTTATGAAATGCTCTCACTTATGTTATATATAAAAGTACAATATTTTGGATTGCTCCGCGTTCTAGTACATTTGTATTGACCCCTTATATTTCAGGATCTGAGGCTCAGTCCAGAGGTCCCGCTAAGTCATAGATTTGTCCGACAAAAGTGTGCAGTTGGTGAGCTTCCCTTATTTCGGAAGGCCTTTTTTTTAACATTGTTATTTTTTTTGGTTTATGGTACGACTGAGGGCCTTTCCTAATTTTAGACGGATGTTGGTTTTTTTCATATTATTAGAGATTTTACAGACTGGTATTAGATGTCTTTGAATGTTCATGAACTCACAGTTGTATTATTTAATTGAAGTAAAAGAATGACCATGTTTCTGTATTGTTATGTATTTCTGCATTTTTCTTATAGGAAATGGATTATGTATATGATTTCCAGTTAGAGAAGGGCTCTCGGGCATTCTTGGTTAAGAATGCCCATCGTGGCCAGGGTCTCAGATTGGGTCGTGACAAACTTGGTATCAAAGCTCGATTCATGGACCCAAGATTTTTGTGAAATCACATCGGGTAGAGTCCTGTTTATAGGTGTGTAGCGCACCACACTTATAAAGAGGAAGCTACTAGGCGTTTAGGAATGTTTCATTTTCTTCATGTTCTAGATCGTGCCATTGTGTTGTTATTTTGGAAGTTATCCAAATTCCATTTTTGCTCTGATTCTATGTCTCATTGTTGAGTCTATTCAAGTGCAGAATCTTAGAGTCTAAATGAGGTGGTCTCTTCTAATTGAGTCATAAAAGATTACAAAATTGCACAAGGACTTGAGAGGAGTCCATGAGTTCTTTAAAGTTTATTGATTTAAGCTTGTACCCCTTTATCTACATCAATCGTCTGTTTGAGCTTGAGGTATGAAGTGTATTCAGTCCCTTTCAAAATTCTTGTTGTGGATGTCATGCTTAAGCGTAGTGATATATGTCAGATTGTTGGAACTATATTTTCACCCGAGTAGTAGTTTGTGCTAAAGATGTCATACCCTATTAGTAGTAAGATGGTCCCAAAGTTGGTGATATGACGTCCCATGCTTACAAGTCAAAATGAGGGTGACTTTTGTGTAAAAAAGCTAGTTTAGTTTTATAACTGTGGATTGAGGAGTGGGTTGCCATTTTATAATGATAGACTAATATGGTATCAATATTTGTAGATTATATGGTAGTCTGTAAATTAGTCAATAAGTTATGAGTAGAGACGCATTGGTGTGAATGGAATTTGAAGGTGGTCTAAATGTATCCATGGGTAAGTAACTATGATCTGAGAAAGTGGAATACATTGATAAGATCATAATAGGTTATACTTTGAGATTAAGATCGCCTGTCCCTGTTATGTGAATTTACACCGTTGATTGTCTCTTCTTTGGTAGTTGTAAGCTAGTACTGCATATGAGAAGGTGTGTGGAGATTCTAAGGTGTGGTTGTAATACTTTAGAGAAAATGAACTTGTGGGTAGTAGTTTAGTTAAATGGCGTAGTTGGGTTGATTCCTCAATTTGATGGAATAATATAGTATGTGACCTGCTTCATCGGTGTTGTATGATTGGTATTGTTAGACAATAGGCTTGAACTTTTGATGTGGAGTGTAGTGATAAAAATGGTAGCTTAAGATTAATGATGCATATTTTGTGGGAGTAAATAGTAGGCTTGATTCAATGTGTGCAATAGCCTAGGTTGTTAACTTAAGGGAAAAAGAGTGGATAATTATGATATATTTATATACATGAGACTAGTGTTAGAATGATGAATTATGGTTGAGTCATTAAGCGGATAAGAATGTGGGTATATAAGAATAAGTTGACCCCCCAGGTAGCATGTTGTTAGATAAAGTTTTATGTGGATAAGTGTTTGGCATACCTAGTCTGTGTCCTTGAAATTTGTAGTATGGAGACGTCTGGGAAAGACTAAGGAGTTGTTGTATGGCGTTCTTTATAGATGAATTGAGAAAATATAGGTGGGCAATATATGCCTTTGGTATAGTTTTGCAAACTTTGTTAAGTTGTAAGTTATGTGGTTAGAGGTTTAATATTTGAATGTTGAGTAGTGGAGAATAGATCACTGTGTGATAAGGAGTGTGATGTGGATGTTCATGAGGGTGTGAGTTGTAGGGTGATGGTTACAGAGGCTAGCTAAAGTTGAGAGCAGCTTTTCCGAAAAGAAATGCCTTTTATGTGTATGGTAATACCCTAGTGTGTTGAGTGTTGCACTTGTAGATTTAATGAGAAGATATGTTCGAAAGTTTAGGAGTGTGACTTTTCTCTAAGGGGGAGATGATGAATTCAAGTAGTTCCCTAATTTTCTTGTGGGGTCAAGTTTCAATCAAGAATCACTATAAATCAATTCCTATTCGAGCAAACCCCTCCTACTTTGATTTGAATGGACACCTACAAATGTCTTAGGTATTCAAGTCTTACCTATGTCTAAGGTTTGAGCTCTCTATTTAACTAATGTCATGTTTCGACCTCCAAACAAGAAGCAATAATGTCCCCCAGTGATCTAATATTCCTAAATATCCAAGCTCTATGTTATGATGCTCATGATCCATAAAGAAATCCATGTCTTATATCATGCTTAGTTCTAAGGGAACTATGCTTTCTATATATATGTTGCCAATTTATTTTATGTTGGGATAAGCCAAAGTGCTAACTCATCGCAAATTCCAGTTCGTTAAATGAGAAACAATCGCTTCAAGTGGTAATCTTTGTCTTAGTTGTAATGTAACACCCCGTAGCATTCTTGACGCAATACCGCCCTTAGTAGCATGCATAGAGGACTTACAACCTGAAATTTTTCTAAGTGAAAAAGGACTTGGTCATATTTTTAGCTCCTAAAACTTCAACAATTTTTTAAATCAATCTTTCTGACCCCGAGATGCATATTTTTGAGTTGATTCATATTCAGGGGTGTAAAGGAGGGTGTTTCGGGAAAGTTTTGAATTTTTTAGGCGTCGTTTCAGACATGTTTAGATGATCAAAATAGCGGGCCAATGCGATATTGATACATCATGCCAGGAATTACGTTAGTAAGGACCAATGCGGCGCGTCGCTTAACGCATTGGATACCCAATTCATCTTAACAATTTTCGGGTCCAGGGGTAATTTATCTTTTTTCCCTCATTTTATCTAGATATGTGAACTAATATTTTCTCACTGTGCTCTATCCTAGGAATTCATGTTGTATTGTGTTTCTGCCGAATGACTCTCTACTTATGATCCAGACACTTGATATAGGAAGTACTTCATAATGGTATCATATCATCACCTGATGTCCCTCCTTGAGTAGATCAAGAGATATGGGTTATAATTAAGTAGTGTTCCCCCCATTCATGATGATTGTGCTCGGGTCCCTTAATGACCCTCCATATGTTAGTATATAGTGGTTGTGGAAGTGTAGTAATATGTTAGGTAGGGGAGTAGATGTTCTTAAAGGTGAATTTTATATGATTTCTTGAGCTAAGGCTAAGGAGAAGGGGGAAAAAGGAGATGAATTTTTGTTATGTGAGATAGTTGGGAAGGAGGTATGTAGCGAAAATAATTTTAAGAGTAATTGAAACTATTGGTCTTAGTGGGAAGATCCATGAAGTGGGTATAGCAATGATAGGTTTGAATGTTGTGATTGATGAAGACACAACCCATGTACAATGTGGTTAGTATTACCTGAATTAAAAACCCGAGGGTGTTTGATGATATTAATTAGATGAGGTAATATTCTTAGTGGGATGTAGAGTACATGGTTTGTAGCTTAAGTTATCGCCTTGTTACTCCGAGTTAGGCTTCAACATAAAAGCACTTTGCAGTGAGACCCAAACTCTTGTGGTTAGATATGTCATAGGAGAATTATAAGTTGGAAAGTGTGAAGTATGCTATTTATTGTTTGGGGCATAGACGATGAGTGTTTCTAAGTTTAAGTCTATTCGTTGTACCTTGTAAGTTAGAGAACGTTTCTAATCCTATGTCCTGTGAAAACCTTATTTCATCATTAGTACCGATGTATGTTAGGCCTTTTATCACCAAATTAACTCATGCCTTATGTTGTTATGATTATGATTTATAGAACTCATGTGCAAGATCATCCCAATATGAAGTCTGATTGTCTCATGTTTCGCACTTACACGTTTCACTAGGGGTTATCATGAAGCTTGTTTGGTGCCCTTGCATATTTGGTTGAGGTAAAAAAATGTTCAATGCGAGATTACGTTCTTTATTCTTTACCTTTACAGCTTCAAAAAATCCCTACCCATCATTCGGGAACGAATGATCCTAAAGGGGAGATAATGTAACACCCTGCATTTTTTAGCTAGAAATCGAACCGCCATTTCCTATGTGTGTAAACTCTAATTCTATGGTTTATATTTACACTTATGTGTCATGATATTTATCCCAGTGTATGAAGTAATTATGAGGTGAAAAATGTTCATAGAAATAACTTAGAGCAAAGTTAAGCTAAGAATCTTTCCTTCGTCCAAAGTTTGATATTCGATTCAACAAGGGTCCAATTTGAATGTGTATAACTCTAGATACACGTAGAATTTTGCCGCTCAAGACCCACCAATTGTAGATAATTGAGTTAGCTTTCCAACGATACTAATTTCTCCTTAATCCGATACCCAAGTAAATTGGTGAGAGACAGTAAGCTGACTCGATTGGGACACGACGCGTCTATCACTCGATGCGATAAGTGACGCGAAGCGTTGCTACCCCCAATATGATATTTGACACGGCCTGAAACTGTGTCACACACTATTTCAATTCCTTAAGGGTCTTGGGGCACTTTGGTTATATTCCCTCACCCAAAATCTATCCATAACATAAAATTTCAGCCCCAAGGGAGCATTAGTTGTCTCTTTATTCAATTTTCTCTCAAAGGAAAATCCTAGCCACCTCCAAGATAAAGATTCAACTCTTCCTCTCATAAATAAGAATTCAAGCTATTTAAGTTCAAGATTTCCAAGAAACAAATCAAGATACGGGTTCTATTATTCGAACTAAGTAATATAAGGTACGTGGAGTTTTCCAGAACTACATGGGCATGGTGAAATTATTTAATCATGTTTAAATATTGAGAAATTATGAATTTAAAAAGGGGTTTGAAATTACCTTTACAATTACGCATTATGAAACCTTCTTGATAATAATGTTTTGGTCTTGAGGCCTCCCCCCTTAAACTCAATTTTGTCGTATATATATATATATATATATATATGTATGTATGTATGTATGTATGTATGTATGTATGTATGCATGCATGTGA
The DNA here is from genome assembly GCF_002878395.1 of Capsicum annuum. Taxonomy (NCBI): domain Eukaryota; kingdom Viridiplantae; phylum Streptophyta; class Magnoliopsida; order Solanales; family Solanaceae; genus Capsicum; species Capsicum annuum. The sequence continues at coordinate 8,475,616 of NC_061120.1, read as the reverse complement.
TTTGATGTTTGAAACTTAAATTGAGAGCATGAAGAATTATAATCGCTCTCTTGTTATAAAACCTCTTGTTTTCATATGTTATGCACTATTCAATTCCATATTGAGAAGCATGATACAAATGTTGTTACTATTGTTTCAGATTTGAGTTTTGTTATGAACTGAAGAGAGGATTTTTCTTGTTAATATAAGAGAAAAGTGATGATTTGAAGAGTTGCATGCTTTGTTACAAAAGTAATTCACCACTACATGTTTGTGAATTGAAAGAGGAAATCTTTACATAAGCTTTCATGAATTTCGACATACAACCCTCTTGCATTATTTGAATTATTTGGTGGTTTAAACATTGTTTTGCTTGAAATGATTTGTAACTTGATAATGTATGGCTGAGAAGTATAACTTGCAAGTCTTGGTATGATGATACCACATCAGATAAGTCCATGATAAACTCAGAATAGAATACAAATTTTATTTCAGATTTTAGATTTTGAATTCAGAAAGATGCATGTTTATAATTGGTTAAAAATGAGCACTAAGAGAGTTAGGTGGTTACCCCAAGTAGTATTGAGTCATACGATTCATTGCTCGGAACTATGTTTTGCCGAAACGGGTTTATTATGTCCCCAAAAATGAATTATATACTGGCCTAGTGCCCTGCAGCGTATCATATTTCAGATACTCCAACCCTTGCGGCAAACTTGGGTTGGAGACTTAGCCGCCGAGTTAAGGACGGATCCCATATAGCCAATGGGATACTTTCAGATATATAGGTGTACCACTTAGCTAAGAAGTAACACAAAAAAAGGAATTGCATCGACAGAATTATTTTAAGATCATTTAAAATTGCCCATGTATTTTAAGTTATTTCATGCATGACATTTTATGAAATGCTCTCACTTATGTTATATATAAAAGTACTTTATTTTGGATTGCTCCGTATACTAGTACATTTGTATTGACCCCCCTATATTTCAAGATCTGAGGCTCACTTCTGGGGTCCCGCTAATTCATAAATTTATCTAAAAGAAGTGTGCAGTTGGTGAGCCTCTCTTATTTCGAAAGGCCTTTTTTTTTAACATTATTATTTTATTTTGGTTTATGGTCCGACTGGGTACCTTGTCCAAGTTTTAGACGAATGTTTTTTTTTTCATATTATTAGAGATTTCGCAGACTGGTATTAGATGGCTTTGAATGTTCATGAACTCACAGTCATATTGTTTAATTGAAGTAAAAGATGACCATGTTTCTGTATTGTTATGTATTTCCGCATTTTTCTTATAGGATATGGATTATGTATATGATTGCCAGTTAGAAAAGGGCTGTCGGTCCTTCTTGGTTTAGGATGCCCGTCGCGGTCAGGATCTCGGCTTGGGTCATGACAATAATAGAATAATTTCTACAATTCTTTTTAAGTAATATTTGGGTCAAAATTAACAAGAAACACATGCCTTCTTCTACTTTTGTTTTTTCTTCTTGACGTCTTCTTGCATTGATTATCATTATCTTTTGAATTATACATAATCAACAATTAATCACAATGAATTCTCATGTTTATATATGAATTATACAATAATCAACAATTGATCACAATGAATTATCCCGTTTTGATAATTTCTTGCATTTTTCTTTCAACTGAAATTGTCTTATCAAAAAATTTGAACGAACCAAGCATGTCACCTTTGATTTTGTCTATATTTTAATTAATGTTTTGTTTCACTTTTTTTTATCATTTATTTATTGTTTTGTCTAATTTTATTTTTTGTATAGTTATTTTTGCTATACTATTGCATCACATGTTTAATAATATTAGTGCTACAAGATTTGATGTGTGTCTGATGCTCTGTTCTACTTAATATAAATGGTAGATGAAATTCAAGAAATTTTTATTTAAAGATTAGGTTTCATTTGTATGTTGGTTGTTTATTGATACTCTTGAAAAATAATTTATTTAATGTGTGAAAAATCACTCTTGCAAACGTCATTGTTGCTATATTATAGGTTGGTCTCATAAAATCACTCTGTCAAGATCCAAAGGAAGTCAACTATGATATGATTCTTTTAAAAAAAGTTTATATTAAAATTAATTTCAGAGCCATTAATTTTCTTACGCAAAGAATCAAAGGTTCGTAGCAATATTAAATTTTATTGGAAGTTCTTATATCGTGCTGTGTTCTTACAAATTCTAAAGTCAGTTCAACTATTTCAATTCAATTTTAGTTTAATTAAATTGTTTTATTTTCTATACATCTTGCTTATTAGTGGAAACACAAGATTCATATTTAGCTGGAGATGTGTTTTTTTACCAATGTATTTGTGATTAAATAGATAATTTTTCTTGTGATTTGAGAAAGTTTTTAAAAATTTTAGTATGTTTTTGAAGTATGTATTCTTGTGTAGCAATTGCAAATTGAGAAGCTCTTTGGGTGAGATTTTGATATATCTTATCATTGAAGAGACAAATTTCTTTATGAATTGAGGTAAGTTTTCTTAAGTTTTAGCATGTCCTTGAAATTTACAATAAATAAATTATTATATATTTTTGACAGACTATTACTAATTGAGAAGTTTTTTTTCGTTGTGAAATTTTGATGTGTCTTATTATTGAAGAGACAAATTGCTTGTGATTTGAGGTAAATTTTTAAAATCTTTGTATGTTCTCCATATAAATTTTGAGGTAATTGATCTCCATAGAACTTCAAGTATTTATAGTTTTTTATGAGCAAAAAGTCAAAGAGGAGAGACATACATATACAAAAGTTCCGAATTTAAAATTGTTCGCTTATGGGAGCAAAACATAAATCAATAAATTATTTGTAAAATATAGATCGGGGAAGACATAATAAACTATATCATATTTGAGATACAATATTTATTCATGTCATTTAAATAGATATAATATTTATTTTTATGTCAATTGCTACTTTATTCTTCTTGTGTATATAATCTTATTAATTAACATAAGGCACACGTGCAAAGCACGTACACTAAACTAGTAAATCAAAAGTTGTCACATTAACAAATCAAATTTTAGCATATAGTTTTTGCCTTTTTAAGGACATTTACAACATTTTTGCCCCCTTGGGCCTCACAATGTATCTCCTCCATCATCTGAGCGTGATCCAAAACCTCAGTAAAAGACCTACCCGTAGCAACTAAAATCTGAGTAGACATACGAATGAGAAGTATCAACCCTCTAATAAAACAACAATCTTTCTCATACTCAGTATCCAGAATAGAAGTTACATTCGTAGCCAACTCAGGAAAACAAGCCTCATAGTCCGCAACTGTCATAGAGCCTTGCTCCAATCTAGAGAATTGATCCCTTAAATGATCTCTAAGGCTGTGAGGCATGTACTTCTCCAAGAACATCTCGGAGAACTGAGTCTATGATAAATTATAGGATCCAGCTGGTCTAGAGTACATAAAACCTCTCCACCATTGCGAGCAGCCAAGTCCAACTAAAATGTGGTATAATCCATACCACGAGTCTCAATAAGGCTCAAATTATGGAGCCTATCCTCACAGGCAATCAAACACTAATATGCATCCTCACCTGGAGCACCAGCAAATCTAGGTAGATCCAATATCAAGAATCTACCCAACATTTTTAGTTCCCCAGAAGACATATTACACTAAGTAACCACTGGCTGAGCAACTATCGGTGGAAAAACTACCGGTGCAGGAGAAACCTCAACTCTAGGAGCCTCAATACTACTCTAATCAGTAGAATGTTCACCATCAGACGACACACCACTAACTATCCCCAAAATATTAACCAACATATCTTTGAGCACCAAAGAAGAAATAAACCTCGGTGGAGCCTGCGATGGTCCCTGGACCACAGCTGGCTGGAGTTAAAGAACCTCTGGCTCACGTCGGGAACAGAGTCTAATAGAGGACCCCTATCTAGGCCCCTATTTGGGGACACATATCTTGGTTGTCTATGACCTCTGGCCCGTCCACGAACAAAATTAGGATCCCTAGGCTCGGTCTCGGGACCTTTGTCTCATCTAGAGATATTTTATGTCCTGGCTATCTGCGAAAGAGTAGAGTTAAGAGAATACTTCTACAAACCAACTCATATTCTTAGCACAAAGTGAGTGAAAGAAGAGCAGAATTCCTAAGAATGTCTAATAGCCTCCCAAATATAGAAAACTGATGTCATCGTTCAGATCTACAGAACTCTACTAGACATCTGCTCTTGCTCCAACAATACCAGTGAAACATAAGTTCTGATACCAATTTGTCAAGATCCAATTTTTTAGTCATGATGACACCTACTAAATCCCACTATTATGTAAGTGACCTGAATCAAAATCGGGCCTTGTTGTACGGGAATCTCAAGCCCAATAAGGATCGGAGATCGCCCCATCAACCTAACTAAACCATCACATCAATCCACATGTGTCGGATGAACTCTAAACATATAACCAAGATAGAGGAAACAATACTAGTAAACATAACTTAAGAATGTATAATCATTCCATTAATGTAAACATACCAAACCAACATACCCAAGTCCACAACTATCCACAAAGCCTCTACAAATCCGATGTCTAAATATGTGGGTACATGTCTACGATAATAGCTAAAACCAAGTCTAAAACAAGTCTATGACATAAGATAGATAGACCATGAAATGTATGCCTTCCGAAGTATGGAATCTCACCACTTTAAAGTTAATACACGAGCCGCTCAAACACCTAGGCACTACGCAGGAAGAGAAGAAAAAGTTTCGCCCCCTGTGTCGTGTGGGGACACATTGTCTGGAGATGGTTAGCAGTTGGAGCGCTAGCATGTAACTCAAGGGTAAGGATAAAATAGTTCCATTATTCAAAGATAAGTCAAATTATCATAAGAAACCACATTTATATACATAGGCACATATATAGACATACAGATACATTAAGCATTAAAAAAGGGAACAAGGCCTTAGCATGTATCTCGAACATCTAATCATGATACATGAAGTAGAGGACTCTAACCTTCCACGCATGTAGCATAGGAAGTTTGAAATTCTCGGTTATGTTAAGCAAGAGGACTCTAACATCAAGACATCTTACGAAGCAAGTGGAATCTAACCATAAGTTATTTTATTAGACAAGGGACTAGCAAGGGACTCTAACCTCAAGCTGTTTTATTGGGAAAGAGACTCTAACCTTAAGCCGTTTCATTGGGCAAGGGACTCTAACCTCAAGATGTGGAGACTATTAGTAGTCAATATTAGGACTCTAACCAACTTAGTCAACACCACACATGACCACAAGGTCTTCATGAACTATTTATCAATCAATCACTTTGATAGGCCAATACATTAGTTTCAATCACCCTTCAAGTCAATTTTTTATCATTAAGACCTATACAACACCATTCATTCTTAATTAGTATTCATACACCAAACTTTGGTTCAACACAATTCAATTTCATGTTAGACTCTAACCCCTTTAACCAAGCAATCCACCAAAGTCACCAACTAACTCATTACATGTCCAACAAGGCCTTTACTAGTCACTTACCAACCATTCTTACTTATTAAACCATTGCCTTGGTTCAAAATACTATAAGCATATAACTAGTTATTCCTCTTAGGTATTTTCACAAACACCTTAAAAGCATACCTTTACCATGACCAAAACCCAAGTGAAAAACATCAAGATTAGGGTTACTTATGACCCATTAGTTAAAAAACAATCTACAACCACCCACATGTGCAAATCATCACCAAAAACATACATAAACATAAGGTTAAATAAAAGTAAACAATACTCATCACTATGCATCAAAACCCCAACATTTAATTTGAAAACCACCATTTACAAGTCATGAACAAGGTTAAAAAAACACATGATAGTTGAGAAATAACAATAAGGGAAGAGTCACATGCCTTATATAAGGTGATTTACAGAATGATTCTGGGTCTTTAAGCCTCTAGATGGCCTCTTTGAAACCCTAGCTTCCAATCTTGATAGAGAAGTTTTGGAGAGTGTTGGAATGTTTTTATCTTGACCAAGTGAAGAATGAAGGTCCAAACATAGATATAAGTCGTAGGTCATAAGGTTTTAGGGGTGGGAAAACTCTAAAATGTCCTCAGCTTAAAAGCTGAAAATTGCACCCAAAAGGGTAAGACTCACCCTCTTGACTCATACCCTAGGGTACGAGTGGTACCATAACTAGTACCCTAGGCCTCACCATAGACCTCTAACCTGCCCAATATGCGACCATGCATAAATAACTCGTATCTTAAGGTATGAGTAGTACCATACAAACCGTACCCAAGATAGTGTCCACTAGACCAAACTTAACACATCATACGACTTGACATCTTATGAATAGTACCCTATCATCTGACTTGGGAGAGGTTGCACCGTACCTTGGATAGAATGTAATCCCCCCATTACACTGCCTAACATACGAGTGAGAGGACACCAAATCATACCTTAGGGTACGACTAGTACCCATGAGTCATACCTTGCCCAGAAACTTCAACTAAGGGTATTTTTCTAAGGGTTCAAAGCCAAGGTGTTTCAATTCTTCCCGACTTGGATCATTCTCCTTCAAATGACGGGTAACGCAAGCACAAGATACAAAAAATACATACAACAAGGAAAATATACATGCCATGATCATTATCAATCAACCATCATTCAATTAACTTTGGCACTTGGACCCATTTTCTATCAAAACACTTGCTCACTTCAATGTTTAGGGACTTGAATCCATTTCCTATCAAAGACATAAATCAAGCTAAGAAGATTAACATATTCCTCAAGCATGAGTTTTTGAAATGAGAAATAAGTACGGATACTTGGACTTCATGTCTTCTTTTGCCTCCCAAGTAGCTTCCTCAAACTTATGGTTCCTCCATAGAACCTTCACCAAAGCCACCTCTTTCGTTCGCAACTATCAAACTTGTCGATCCAAGATCCTCAATGGGACCTCCTCATAGGACAAAGAGTTCAAAATACTATCATCTTCCAAGGTAACAACTAATAAAAGGTCACATATACATTTCTGAAACATGGACACATGGAATACCGGATGGATGAAGCTCAAATTAGAGGGAAACTCCAACTCATAGGCAATATTACCAACCCTCTTCACAATCAAATATGGAACAACATAATGGGGATTAAGTTTCCCCTTCTTACCATACCGCATCACTCCCTTCATGGGAGATACTTTTAAGAATACCCAATTGCCAACATTAAACTCCAAATCCCTATGCCTCATATCTGCATAGGACTTTTGGTTACTTTGAGCGTCTTTTAAACTATTACGAATCACCTTCACCTTCTCCAAGGCTTGGTGAACCAAATCAAGGACAAACAACTTACCCTCACCAACTTCATACCACCTAATAGGAGAACGACATCTCCTACCATACAATAACTCAAAAAAAGCCATACCAATGCTAGAATGGTAACTATTATTATAGGCAAATTCAATTAAAGGAAAATGGTCGTACCAACTACCACCATAATTAATCACACAAGCACGAAGCATATCTTCCAATGTTTGGATAGTCCTCTCCGCTTAGCTGTACTAAGGCACACCTTAGTTCCCAAACCTTTTTTGAAATAACTTACAAAAATGAGATAAAAATGGAGTACCATAATTCGAGATGATAGAAATGGGAGCAGAATGCAACTTTATAATCTCCGCAAGATACAACTTAGCATAATCCTCTGCCGAATAACTAGACCTTATCGGAAAAAAGTAAGAGAACTTGGTCATTCTATCCATAATGACCCAAATAGAATCATATTATTTTGAGCCCGAGGAAGACCAATAATGAAATCCATATTAATCACTTCCCACCTTTATTCAGGCAACTCTATCTCTTGATATAACCCACCGGGTCTTAAGTTCTCAACTTTTACTTATTGACTCACCATACACTTAGCCATATAGCTAACCACACCTAGCTTCATATTATTCCTCCAATAAAACTACCTAAGATCATGATACATCTTCGTATAATTGGGATGAATAGCATAGTGAGATCTATGAGCCTCGGCCATAATCCTTTCTCTCTATCTATCGACATTGGGAACATATAACCTACCTTAGTACCTCAAGATACCATCACCACTAATTGCAAAATCAACGACCTTTTTAAACCCATATTACTCTTAACCTTCACCAAATAGGGATCCAATATGTGCTTTTCCTTTATCTCAACAACAAGAGACGACTGCAATACCTGATGCCCAAATACACTACCATCCTTAGACCCTGTGAGATGAACTCCAAGATTAAACAAATGATGAATTTCCTTCACCAACTCCCGCTTATCCTCATACACATGAGCTAAGCTTCCCATGGATAACCTGCTAAGAGCATTATTAACTATGTTAGGTTTACCTGGATGGTAATGGAGACTCATATTATAGTTTTTTAATAACTCAAGCCATCTCCATTGTCTAAGATTAAATTCCTTTTAAGTAAACACATATTGAAGGCTCTTATGATTAAAAAAAAAGATGTCAACATAAACCCTATAAAGATAGTGATGCCAAATATTCAATGCAAACACCATGGCTAACAACTCCAAGTCATGAGTAGGGTAGTTCTTCTCATAAACTTTCAATTGCCTAGAAGCATAGGCCATCACCCTACCATGTTCCATCAATACATAACCAAGCCCAATACGAGAAGCATCACAATACACTACAAAGCCATCAATACCCTTGGGCATGGATAAAACTGGAGCCGAAGTTAATTTATCCTTTAACTTCTCAAAACTACCCTCACACGCATTTGACCATAAGAACTTGACCTTCTTTTGGGTCAACATAGTCAATGGGCAGCTATCATTGAAAAACTCTCCACAAATCTCCTATAGTAATAGGCTAGAACTAATAAGCTCCGAATATCGATTGGAGTCATAGGTTTAGTCTACTTCTTAACTGCCATAACCTTTTGTGGATCCACCTTGACCTCCTCACTAGAGATAACATAACCAAGAAATGGTCACAACTTTCAACCAAAACTCACACTTAGAGAACATGGCATACAAACGACGCTCCTTCAAGGTTTGCAACACAGCACGGGAGTGATCAACATGATTCACCTCACTCTTAGAATAGGCCAAGATGTCATCAATAAAGACAGTGACAAAGAAATCCAAAAATAGATGAAAGACACCATTCATTAAATCCATGAATGCCACTGGGGCATTAGTCAACCTAAAATACATAACCAGGAATTCATAGTGATCGTATCAGGCCCTAAAGTCAGTCTTAGGGATATCTACTTCCCTAATCTTAAGATGATAATAACCCAACCTAAGATCAATCTTAGAGAAACACTTTGCACCTTGAAGCTGACCAAACGAGTCACTGATCATAGGAATAAGATACTTATTCTTAGTTGTCACCTTATTTAATTAGCAATAATCAATGTACATTCAAAAGGAACCATTCTTATTACGCATAAAAAATATGAGAGAACACCAAAGAGACACGTTAGGATGGATAAACCTTTATCTAAGAGTTCCATCAATTTCTCCTTAAGATCTTTTAACTCAGTCGAAGCCATTCTATAAAGAGGGATAAAAGTTGGATGAGTTTCTAGAACAAGATATCCCAAAATCAATTTCTCTATTGGAAGAAATACTAAAAGGGTCATCGAGAAAGACCTCGGGAAACTCACTAACCACAGAAACAGATTCTAGAGAAGGACCTTTAGAGTTAGAATATTTGACTCAGACCAAATGATAAAACCCTTTAGAGATCAACTTTTGGGCTCTAATATATGAGATAGATCTCCCCTTATGCACTAAAGAACCTCCTTCCCATACAATGACTGTCTCATTGGGGAATTTTAACATGACCTTACAGGTTCAACAATCTAAGAAAGCATAGCACAAGCAAAACTAATTCATTCCAAGAATAACATCAAAATCAACTATGTCCAACTCTATCAAGTCTACAAGAGTTTCTTTATAACTTACAGATACCACACACCCCTTATAGACTCTTTTAATAATCATAGAGTCTTCTACCAAGATACAAATAGAAAAAGCAACTGATAAATATTTAGGAACAAAACCAAAATACATAGCCACAAATGGGGTCACATAAGAAAGAGAGGACCCTAAATCAAGTAAATAATACACATCACGAGATGTAAGTTTTGACATACCCGTAACCGAATTGAGAGATGCCTCAGAATCCTGGCGAGATGTAAGAGCATAAGAATGATTCTGGCCATTGTCGATACCAAAAATAGAAGTAGAAAAAGAAGAAGAAGAAGAAGAAGAAGAAGAAGAAGAAGAAGAAAGAGCACACTTCTGTGTAGAAGTGGATGAAGTAGAAATGAGGGCCATATTGGCCTAAGAATCCAGTAGAAAGAGGCACTCTTGCTGCATGTGTGCAATCTGACCACATGTAAAATATTTGTTCCTCTCTTTCTCACACTGGGCATGGTGATGCTAACCAAAAAATATACAAAGAGGGTAGGATGGGGCCAACTGATCACCACTAGCCCAAGATTGGGCACCCTATGCCCAGAATCCACTGTTAAACTGAGACAAATGATCACCTAATGTCCTCGGGTAAAAAGCACTAACCGAGGAGAAAGAACCAAAACTCCCCCATTTTTTCCTTATCCATTTACCACCATCTCTACCACTTTGCTCAGAAGGCCTAAATTTTTTTCTATGTCTTTCGCTAAACTCAACCTATTTATTTTTCTCTTGCTTCACTTGTTGTATATACACAACCAATCTAGAGATGTTGATGTATTTGATCAACAAAGCCATCTTGCTCTCAAGAACCAACTAATGAGATAATCTCAAAATAAACTTCCTCATCCGAGCCCTCATATCCGACACCATCTCTGGAGCATTCCCTGACAACTGATGGAATTTCAAGATATACTCTTTGACAAACATCTTTTCTTAATTTAGCTTAACAAACTCCTCCACTTTTGATTCCCTGAACTCTTGAGGAAAGAAGCGGTCCAGAAATTCATTAGTGAAATCCTTCTATAAGGATGACTCATCAACATCACCCCTTGTCCATTCCTACTCATCAACATCACCCCTTGTCCATTCCTACTCCTCGTACTATTGGTACACCACATCCTTCAACTGATAGGTTGTAAACTTCACCCCTTCCACATTAGTGGCATGCATAACTCTAAAAATTTTTCCATCTCATCCAGTAAACCTTAAGGATCCTTCCCCACCTTAACATCGGTAAAGGTTGGAGGACTCAACCTCATGAACTAGCCAACCCTTATGGCCTCAAAAGATAGAGTAACAGTAGCACCACGTTCAACCTAAGATGCCATCAACTGAGCAATCATATGAATCGACTGACAAAACTCAATATTCGTCATGTTAGCCTGAGGAGCTGGAGGAGCAGTGGTAAAGGGAACTGGTGGAATTTCAGGACCATAAAAAATCGAACATCTAGATTGGGTCTGGACTACATAAGTTAGATGAGCTCCGTCTACATTGTCCTCAGTTGGGACAGAAGGTTTTTCCTGAACATCAGATCTTCTTAGAGGTATGATCTAAAAGTAAACAAACAGAAATCATAAGAATCTATAATCTTAGATTCTATAGCTTGAGATAGAAGCATAAGAAAGAGAAATGTTTCTAAATGCCTTGTAACCTTTTTCTTAGAAGTATGGCATGCTACAATAAGACCCCATAAAATTCTTAGCTTAACTAGATCCTATAAGCTTGTTAAGGGGTCCCAAATTTAGAAAATTTTTAGCTAAGTATTCATACTTAGTGTTATTTTAGCCTTCGTAAGTTGAAAACTCTATTTTGAGACCTTTATGACCTTAAAGTATGACCTTTAACAACCAAAGTATGTCAAGTGTTCATCCAAGGGTTACTTCCACCCTTGGAGTTTAAGAAATCTTTTCAAAATTCAAGTTAATTGTTTTGATGAAGTTCATGATTAAGTTTGATTGTTTTCATGACTAACATGTTAATGGGGTTTCTAGTTCATGATTTAATTGCAAGATTTATGTGAAATTAATTATCATATGTGTAGTATCATATGGATTCATGCTAAAACCTTCAAATTGAGAATTTGGTATTTGAAATTGCGATTGCTCATATGTTGTTTAGTATTATATGCATATACTATGCCCTCCAAGTGTTTGATGAGTTATTCATGTGAGCTGAATAGTGAATTTATGTCATTTTAGCATGTATACAAGTTCATGTCATGCAAGTGTTTGCTAAAATGCCCTAATGAATGAATGATGATCAAGTAGTTAGGTATCATATTTCAAGATTGTGCCATGTCCTATAATTAATGCTATCGAGTCTTGAGGGTATTTAATACCCGGCAATTTAGTTGTTTACCTAGAGCTATGGTCAATCATAGAATAGTATTAGTCATATCATGATCAGTAGATTTTAATCAGTTATAGAACTCAGGAAAACTAAGTAATAGTTCAGTTTACTCAGTTCAATTATACAGTACGATCAATAACATTTCAATCCAGCCTAGTACAATTTAGAATTCAGTCCAGTGTCTATTCAGTTGGGAGTACGATTCAGCACTGAGTGAACCCAAGAATAGGGACTCACTGCCAGTAGAGGATGTTATCCTTAGAAGCAGTCCTTGTGTTCCAGAACTACATAGACAGCATAGGTTGAGACATCAACCTGTTAGTTAAGGGTTGATGAGGTGTCCTACCTGCTAGTTGAGGGTAGCACCATCCTCATTCAAAGCACCTGCCAGATGAGGGTGACTTAACACTTGTCTTTACCGGTGGCATGGTACTAATACCCTTTTAGTTGGGGTTATAAGTTAGACCCCAATCAATCCAGAGAGGGGTATATCAGTTTGATGATTACCTCCCACAGTCTCGATTTCAGTTCCAGTCTCAATATAGAACTCAGTTCGGTTCTACAGAAATCAAGACTATCAGATACAGTCACTCAGCTCAGTACAAAACTCAACATATTTCCACAGAATCAAGACTGTCAGCTACAATTATTCTGTTATCAATAATACAGTATCAGTAAACTTAGATATTAGTTAATCAGTATTTAGACTCAGTATCCAATGTTAGCACAATCTCAGTTATAGTTACGTATTTATACATATACTCTTATTCAGTTATACTTATGTCATTCAGTTAGTATTATTCATCCATATGAACCCATGCATATCAGCCTACCTCACTTAGCATACCAGTACATTCAAAGTAATGACGCATACTTTTCTTTTGCGCTATGATGTTTTATATCATAGGTTCAGATGTACGGGCTCCCGATCATACTTAGTAGCTTTAGATTTTCAGCAATCAGAGTAGCAGTGAGTCCTTATAGTTCGAGGACATGATTATTCTTTCAATATTTTAGTTTATTTTAGCAGTCAGAGTTAGTTGTGGACTTTTCCCATCAACTTCATGTTCAGGCAGTAAAGGTTTTTCAGACTAGAGTATTTTCAGACAGATGTTCAGTTTTGGTATTGATATATCGTATTCAGTATTTATTTACAGTATTGAAACTTATGGCCAGTTTTTGCCTAATTTCTTCATATTTACAGTATTATTATTTAGTTATTGTAGTAGGTACCAGTCATGGGTTAGCTTGTGGTTCCTTGGGATTATGATCACCATGTAGCATCTGGGGGACAGACTCGAGGTGTTACAGCTACACATCCATAAAAGAGACTCTACTTGACACGACTTTATGGACACAAACCTGACTATGAACCTAGGCTCTGCTACCAACTTGACATGACCCAAAATTAGGCCTTTTTGTATAGGCATCTCGATCCCAAAAAGGACTGGAGATCATCCCATCAACCTAACAAAACTGTCAAATCAATCCACAAGTGTTGGATGAACTCTGAGCATATAACCAAGATAGCGGAAACAAGGCACGTAAACATATATTAAGTATATATAATCATTCCATTAATGTTAACATACCAAACTAACATACCTAAGTCCACAGTCATCGACAAAGCCTCTACAAATCCGACATCTAACTATGTTGGGACATGCCCCCGATAATAGTCAAAACCAAGTCTAAAATAAGTCTATGAAATAAGATGGAAAGACCATGAGATGTATGCCTTCCGAAGTATGGAATCTCACCACTTCAAAGTCAACACATGGGCAACTCGAACACTTAGTCACTACGCAGGAAGAGAAGAAGAAGCTTCGGCCCCTGTATCGCGTGGGAACATAATGTCTAGGGACGATTAGTAGTTGGAAAACTAGCATATAACTCAAGGGTATGGATAAAATAGTGCCATTATTCAAATCAAATTCAAAGCATCATAAGCAACCATATTTATATACATAGACACATAGATAGACATATAGATACATCAAGCATCGAAGAAAGGAACAAGGCCTTAGCATGCATCTTGAACATCCAATCATGAAACATAAAGTAGAAGACTCTAACCTTTTATTCACGTAGCTTAGGAAGTTTGAACTTCCAGTTATGTTAAGAAAGAGGACTCTAACCATAAGCCGCCTTATAAAGTATGTGGACTCTAACCATAAGCCATTTTATTAGGAAATGGACTTGCAAGGGACTCTAACCTCAAGCCGTTTTATTGGGCAATGGACTCTAACCTCAAGATATTTCATTGGGAAAGGGACTCTAACCTCAAGCCATCGCGAACATTATAAGTCAATATTGGGAATCTAACCCTTTGTCCATACATTAACCTCCATTCAATTCAACATTCAAAGACTCTTACCCACTTAGTCAATTCAATCCATCAAGACTACAATTCAACACCACACATGACCACAAGGTCTTCATGAACTATTTATCGATAAATCACTTTAATAGGACAATACATTAGTTTCAATCACCCCTCAAGTCAATTTGTTATCATCAAGGCCTATACAACACCATTTATTCTTCATTAGCATTCATACACAAAACTTTGGTTCAACATAATTCAATTTTATGTTAGGGACTCTAAACCCTTAAACTAAGAAGTCCACCAAAGTCACCAACTAACTTATTACATGGCCAAAAAAGTCTTTACAAGTTACTTAGAAACCATTATTACACATTAAACCATTGCTTTGGTTCAAAACACTATTAGCATGTAACTAGATATTCCTATTGGGCATTTTCACAAACACCTTGAGGGCATACCTTTACCATGATAGAAACCTAAGTGAAAACCATCAATATTAGGGTTACTCATGACCCATTAGTTAAACCACAATTAATAAGCACCCACATATGCAAATCATAACCAAAAACATGTATAAACTTAAGGTTAAACAAGAGAAAACTATACTCATCACTATGCATCAAAACCCTCAACATTTGATTTCAAAACCACCATTTACAAATCATGACCAAGGTTAAAAAAACATGATATTTGAGAAATGGCAATAAGGGAAGAGTCACATGCTTTATACATGGTGATTCATAGAATGATTCTTGGTCATCAAGCCTCTAGATGGCCTCTTTGAAACCTTGCTTCCAATCTTGATAGAGAAGATTTGGAGAGTATTTTGGAATGTTTTTATCTTGAACAAGTGAAGAATTAAGGGCCAATCAATGTTATAAGTCACGGATCATAAGGGTTTAGGGGTGCAAAAATCCTAAAATATCCTCAACTTAAAAGCTAAAAATTGCACCAAAGAGGGTACGACTCACCCCTTGACCCGTACCCTAGGTTAGGAATGGTACTCTAAATCATACCCTAGGCCGCACCATGGACCCCTAATCTGACCAGTATGTGACCATGCATGCATAACTCGTATCCTAAGGTACGAGTAGTACCATACAAATTCATACCCAAGACAATATCCACTATACCAACCTTAATGCATCGTACGACTTGAAATATTACGACTAGTACCCTATCATACAACTTGGGTGAGGCAAAACTGTACCTTGGATAGAATGTAATCCCTACTACACTACCTAACATATAAGTGAGAGGACACCAAATTGTATTCTAGGGTACGACTAGTAACTATGAGTCGCACCTTGCCCAAAAACTTCAACTTAGGTAATTTTCTAAGGGTTCAAAGCCAAGGTATTTCAGTAAGCCAACAATAACCCAAAGCTAATGCAATGGGTTAATTCAGTATGTAATGCCAAACATAGGCAAAATTTCAAGAACACAATGTATAAATAACAAAGGTGCTATACACACTAAATAGTCAATACAAGATACTAATCCCACGACTTGGAAGAGCCACTAAAAGAGGATCTATTAGTATCAATACAACTCAATGTCTAGAATAGTTAGCACATCTATTTCAAAATAAAAGACTAAAAATAAAGATAGAGGGAAATAATTGACTCAAACTCCAAGAGCTCACCCTATCTCTAAAAACCAGTCACTGCATAAACAATGATCAATGACGACAACTAGTACTCAGATCTTTACCAAAAAGATTCAAAGGTGAAATATGGGTACCCAAATAATAGTTACTCAGTAGGCATCATCTTCCGACTAAGCTAAATCATGATATAAGTATGATAAAATACAAGCTAACGTAAATGAATTAAGGTACATAAAATGAATATGAATCATCTCTAATACTGTTGTGCATAATACATAAATAACCATGATAATAACATAACTTAACATAATATTATATGAGCAATCACACTACAAAATTAGATTTCATATGTCAATTGGTACAGAAAAGTAAAGATATTATATCTTCCCATCCAACTGGAGAGTACACTCAAGAGAAAAATAAGCAATCAATTGACATTATCACTAACCTTCATTGTCATTTCACCATCATTCCACAATTTACCCATATTCCGCAATGTTTCCATCATTTAACAACCTTATCATTGTTGCCCGCTAATCACCATTTTATTAGCTACTCATCACTTTTTAACCAATTTAATTACTAGAGTTCAATTATGTCATACCACATTATAAAAATTTCCTCATTTTTCAACCTAACTTAATTGCTACCTTTAATTTTTCATCCTGATATCATTAATCATAAAAATATAAGTCATCATAGCATAATATGAATATCTAAACTCAAACCGATAAGTATAATTAATAGTCAAACTTGAATAGGTAAATAATTAATAGATGAACTCGAACTGGTAAATATAATCAATATCCGAACTTGAATCAGTGGCGAACTCAAATCGATAAGCATAATCAATAGTGCCATAGTCTTCCTCCAGACTCAAACCAGGTATATATAAATCATCAATATATATAGTCATCTTTCAGACTCGAACCAGATAATTATATATATAATTCACATCATAAATAGTATCATCATTATACATAAGCAATAGCATAGCCATTAGGCATCAACCTTCATATCAACCAGCATAACCATGAAGTATCAATATTTCTCAATATTACCTTGATACACATTTTCAAGGGTCTAACAATCATAAACAACTTTACCAAATCCAACATGTGTCATAGCCTAATGTGGGTTAAGAGCCAACTTCTAATCCCGAGTTCTATTTTAGGCAATATTTACCAGAACTAGGCTTAAGGTATCTAATATCCACTTTTAGATATTAACAAGCCTCGATTTTCCCTAATATAGAAAGTTTACCTAAATGTGAGCAACTAGGTAAATTATACCTAATTTGAGTAATCTAAGGCATTCTCATGCTAGACATGAGGAATGAGGTTCAATTAATCTAAGGCATAAGGAAACATGCTAAGTATTTCAACTCTATGGTTCTAATTTAGCCTAAATGGTCCAACTAACACAAGTCTTACCCATCACAAATCTAACACAATAACACAAGAATACTATGAGATAGCTCAATCTAACAAGAAATAAACCTAGCCTACCTCAACGCCGAAGAAAACTCAATGAACCACTAAACCATCACTTTTACCTTTTGAGAAGCGTCCTTCAGGTTCCAAGATATGAAAAATATATTTTTATCATCAATACGAGAATATTGATACCCATATTGCACTATTTTGCTTTGGGTCCAAAAATAACATCAAAACCCTATGTGGGTGCCACTTACGAAAAATGCATTTCTGAAACCAACCCAATGTGCTATCAATGATACAAGACTAAGTGTGTATCAAGAGATTCAAGCAAACAAAAGAGCAACAAGTTGAACAACAAGATGCTAGTGAATCGAAATAGGCCACTCACGGCTTCACTAGACTTTAGATTTAGTTTTGAGCAAAAAAAGAGATGAACACAAGAAAAACAATGCTAGTGAATTGAAAGAGCTCCACATGGCTTCACTAGACTTCAAAGACCAACAACAATACAATGTTAACAAGGAGATGGATAGATAGTTTGACATACAATATTCAAGAATTTAAGAACCCTAACCACATGTAAGGACCCTAAGATTAATGGATGTTAACACCAAACTCTTACATTGACAAAAGAGGGATTTTACCTCCCTAATCACCTATGTATCAATCCAACGATGTAACACAAGTGATATCCACACTTGGGCAGCCCTAGTTACGGATTGGTGGCTTTTTCAAACCGTACAACTAAGGGATGTTACACTCCTCACACTAGAGAGAGAGTTTGTCTTCCATCAATAAACAACTAACTCCTAAAACTCTATCTTGTTCTATTGATATTATATTACAAAAGAAGACAAATAACTACACTACCTTTAATGAGAGGGGTGGCCATGGAGTGCATTTTGGGCAAAGTAAAGTAACCAAAATGTCCTCAATGAAGATGGCCCAAAAATTGTGAGCTATTAAGTTTCCAAAATCGTGAATCCTCATGTCTTCAATGCTCCAAGCAATCTTCAACTCACGGCCTTGATAAATGATATGCTCAACGGTAGGGTCAAAATGGGTCTTCCTTGCATATTCTTGTGCCCTTGGGGTGATCAAGTCTTGAGCCTTTAAGTGATGGTCTCCAATCATGTCTTCAAAAATTAGGGTGGTCATTTGACTTGTATCATCCTCCCCTTCTTGAAAAGGATTCGACCTCGAATCCAAACCTTGCAAGAACGTAGAGAAGACAAACAAGCACCACATCCTCATAACATGTGGGTTAGAGTTAGTACAATAAACAACATAAACATGCCAAGGAGGTACACACTTGAGATATAGTCACACATCATTGACTTTAATCACGAGTGGCTTAGCAAAAATATTACAAAGGGGTGGTGCCCTAATTGAAAGTAAAGTCCATGCAACACAAAAAGCAATATCACTGAAACATGTGGACCGACCAACAATTATTTGTGTTTCGCACCCTAAGAAGTTATCAGGGTCAAATGGAAGACTTAACCAAGGATTAGGTCTCGGCCACTCTCATTCTCCCCTAGGGTGCCATCCTCAAGTTTAAACAATCCCTCTTTATCACCATTGGAAGTATCATGCACAAAAAGAGGGTTGAGAAAGGTGTTTCATAAGCCAACTTCAAATAAAGAGTTCTCATGCATGCAGTTACTACTAGTTTTAAAATCTCCACTAGGAATATACCCAACATAAGAAAGATTTAAAGAAAAAGTAGATGGAATTTCTAAGCACACATCACCTTCTCTATCATATGAGCAATCCTTACTTAGACACAAACCACCATGGGCAACCTAGGGATCATAAGCAAAACCATCTTTACCAAGGCAATCACAATTCGGGTTTCTTAAACAATCAAGCACATTAAGGTCTTTTCTACCCGATTAATCATTATCCACATTCTTACTAGTTGTTGACAACTTATATACAAACGTCGACTCACCTTATTTTTCACAAGTGTCAACTAGTGTGTGAATACTCTCGCCACTTGGTAATGGAACCTTAGTCAAGTTATAAGTGCTAGCACTAGATGGACAAAAATCATTCTCACGCGGAGAATCAATTTCGTCATCTAAAGGATCAACTAGTGCTTGCATACCTACAATAAGAGTTTAGTCCTCATGCTACCTAACAACACCAAGAGTATCACAAAAGGGAGACTCAAGCACCTCTACCCTAGGCAAAGCTGAAACTACACCCACTTGGCTTCTACTAGCCACAACACAACATTCTAAGTCTATAGGAGTGTAGGGAATAATGTTTTTCCTCATATCTCACATGAGCTATGGACTTCCTATTGAAGTGTGTTCGGGCAGCCCACTTGAACCCTTTCATCTACCATATGATCTAACCTTTCATTTGACATAGCTAGGTCTTGGGACATAGTGTCAAGGTAGGCCAAAATGACATTGGTAGCATTGTTGTCCATGGGTTGAGAGGTTAAAGCCATGGGTTCCCTTTCAATTATTCCTAAAAAAAAATGAAAGAACAAGACTACAAAGAAAAACACAAGTTAGTTCGAAACAACCTCACCACACTTTCATACACTTGATCATCTTACACATGGATTCACAAGTGTTGCAAGTCGGCTTGTAGTTCGTGATAAGTCAAGGGGTGAGTCTACTCCTTGGTCGGAATGGATTCTTTGTTTGAAGACTCAAGGAAAGTAATGTCCGAACTTGAACCAAGAAGTACTACGATTTTAAAAACAACAAAAGCACAAAAGAAATGTAGACACGAACAATGGATTCAAAGGACTAATTGACAATCTAGTAGGAGTTTACAAGTTTGTTAATTAGTACTAGGATCAATTAAACAAAATGAAGGATCAACAAATAATAAACTAAGAAATCAAAAATTTGAGCTTAAATATCTTGCGTGAACAGTAAAATGTAATGATGTGGAAGCACGTAATGGTTGCAGTTTTAGAAAAGTTGTTATTTTCCAATTTGGAAGTCAATTTTCAATTTGGGGAATTTGTTTAAGGAGGAAAATTCAAACAAGTCTTGGAGCCTTTTTCAAATTCAAGTTTCAAGACTTGACTTTATTGTACACCCTTAAAACATGTCCCCTTGTATCATGGAAAGTTGTTGGATAATGGTTGTTAAAGTCTTTAGTGGTAGAGAAGTCTTGCAAGACTAACAAATTCTTAGACCTTTTCCTTTACCTTTTTGGATCAAATAAGCACTTTATTTTTAACAAGGTATGAAGGTTGTAAAGAACATCAAGAACTATAACAACATTCACTAAGAACAACAACAGCAATCTCTAGAATAACCAATAATTTCCACACGGTTCCTCCTAAATCCACAACAATAATATCTTCAAAACTTGGCCAAGACAACTACAACTTCAAAAAATATGTTCTTAGGCCACCAATTAACAACAATATCACGTGGTAAAGCTTACAACAACAACAATTTTAAGACTACATGGCCAAAATAATCCACTACAACAACGTTCAACAAGAAGCGGCCAAGTCTTATATTCACAACAACACCAACACTTCAAGCTCAACTTAGATATAGACTCAATGTGTTAGTGAAGAACAAAACTAAAACTTAGATAAAAATCTTGTCCAATACACAACAAGAACACAATTTTTGGCGAAGAACACAAGATGGACAGATTGTCTTTTTACTGGAATTTTTAATTTTCAACAACAATTTTTTTTTGAATTTTTCAAGAAAGCTAGCCCAAGATTGATGTAGTGGGAACAAAATCAAGCCACGCTTTGATACCAAATGATACAATACTAAGTGTGTATCAAGAGATTCAAGCAAACAAAAGAGCAACAAGCTGAACAACAAGGTGCTAGTGAATCGAAATAGGCCACTCACAGCTTTACTAGACTTTAGATTTAGTTTTGAGCAAGAAAAGAGATGAACACAATAACAACAATGCTAGTGAATCGAAAGATCCCCACACAGCTTCACTTAACTTCAAATACCAATAACAATATAATGTTAACAATAGAGATTAATAGATAGTTTGACATACAATATTCAAGAATATAAGAACCCTAACCACATGTAAGGACCCTAAGATTAATCAATGTTAAAACCAAACTCTTACATTGACAAAAGAGGTACTTTACCTCCCTAATCGCTAACGTATCAAGCCAACGATGCAACACAAGTGATATCCACACTTGAGCAGCCCTAGTTATGGATTGGTGGATTTTACAAGCCCTACAACTAAGGGGTGTTACACTGTTCACACTAGAGAGAGAGTTTGTCTTCCATCAATAAACAACTAACTCCTAAAACTCTATCTTGTTCTATTTATATTATTTTACAAAAGAAGACAAATGACTACACTACCCTTAATGAGAGGGGTGGCCATAGAGTGTATTTTGGGCAAAGTGAAGTGACCAAAATACCCTCAATGAAGATGGCCCAAAAACTGTGAGCTATTAAGTTTCTAAAATAGTGAATCCTCAAGTCTTCAATGCTCCAAGAAATCTTTCACTCACGACCTTGATAAATGATATGCTCAACGGTAGGCTCAAAATGGGTCTTCCTTGCATACTCTTGTGCCCTTGGCGTGACCAAGTGAGCCTTTAAGTGATGGTCTCCAATCATGTCTTCAAAAATTAGGGTGTTCATTTGACTTATATCAATCAAGATCAAGGAATAATAACCCTAAAAAATGGGTGAAAACCAAGCTAAATTAGGCCTAAAATCAAGCCCTAAGGGTTTTGGAGTTTTGAGAAAGAAATCTACCAAGAAAAAATCAAATTCTTACCTCAAGTTGAAAGATAATTGTAAAAATAATTGTTACACAAGCTCCCCAATCACCAACAAGATTTAGCTTTATGCTAACACACTATTCTAGGGCTTTGAATCTCAAGACATGAGTGAAAATGGGCAAAATCACGGATTAAAGGGTCCTTTTATACCTAGTCCAGTACCTCAGAAGTCGCTATTGTGACCTGAAGGTATGCAATTACAGCATATTATGGTATTCATAACTTGTCGCAATCGTTGTATCTACATGCAACCGCATCACCATGATTGCAGCCTAAGGATGGCAATCACGACTGCATCAGTTGACAGTTGAAAATTGAAAATTCTTCTAAGTTTTTATTTAGCCCTCGGGATTCATCTAGAATCTCGTATATAAAAATGAACTATGGAATCACACCAAATTTGATTCTCTGGACTCAATAGCACACTTGGATTTTCCATCTAAGGTCATTTCGACCAAATGTAGGTTCGACACCCATATTTCTAATTTTTCAACTTTTTGACCAATTGGTCAAAAGAGCTTGCGTGCCTCGAAACCCAAACCAAGGATCTACCTAGCCTAAATTCAATATTCTAGAGTTTTTGGTGCAGTCATAATTTACATATGGGGTTATTTTACAAATGGTTTTTCCTGGTGGCAATTTGGAACTAGTGAAGACTTTAAAATAGAGAATTGACTTTAAAAATTAAATGAACTGCTCGATTACTGAATTGTCAGTCCCAACAACCATCTTGAAAATATTGAGACTAAGTAAACATCTATGTTTTTGGGTATTCATAACCCCCAGGACTTAATAACATTGACAGTAGAAACATACTAAAGCTTCAAAGCATAAAAAGTAGTCATTGTTTAAAATTCAACCATTTAGGCATTTCATCACTCTTGAAATTTATGAACTTAGTCATGGGAATGATTGAAATATGTGAGAATAACATAATCACAACACCAAAACCATACATTGGAGATTTAACATGGTCTTTCATACTTCAAACATGTAAGGGCTACTTTCCAACTAAAATCGCTTGCAAACATCATGTATAATCAAAATTCATAAAAGTTTCATGAAAATAACTCATCATAAACTTGTAAATTCATGATTTAAAATATAAAAATAGGTTATTAGACTCCATGGGTGAAAATGAATGATGGATGAACATCTAACAAACCTTAATTAAAGAATTTGTGATGGTTCTCAGTGATTTTTTAAAGTTTGAGCTTGAATTTTTAAGAGGCTAGGGTTTGTTCTTGAGAGAGGATTCCTTTTTCTAGAGAAGTTTATGAATAAATGGGAAAATAATGCACCTAGGGAACCTAAATCTCATGTTATAGATGAGTTTGGGTGGATAAAATTGACCTAAATACCCTTAATGAAAAGGATTTAAGAAACTAGAGGATGAAACCGAATGCGGTGTGACCCCTGGCTGCGTTAAGCAGCCAACGCGGTGCGACCCTTTGCTAGGTTAAGAAGCCCATACGGCGCGACCCTAAGCCTAGGTCAACTAACCATGGTGGCGCGTCTCCATCATGGCACCCTACTATTTTGGTCATCCAAAGACGGTTTAAACCTCATCTAAAAATTCTAAAACTCACCCAGGATGTTCCTTTGACATCCCCGATCATGAATCAACCTTAAAATCTACATTCTATAGACGAAAAGGTAAAAATTAAAATCATCAAAGTTTAAGGGCCTTTGGAAATAACTAAGTCTTAAAACTTTGTGAAATTTTCTAAGTCTTGGACCACTTTAACATGCAATAGTAAGATGAAATGAGCTAGGATCATACGGGGTCTTATAGTATGACTCCATTTGGGTGATAGTGGATAGACTAAAAAATCAGCTTACTTTAAGCTGGTTTGGGTGGAATACAACTCTCAACGGTTAGCTAAAATCTACATCAAGGAGAATGTGAGACTTCATGGGGTGCCTCTTAGCATTATTTCTGATAGAAATGCAAAGTACACTTTCAACTTTTGGGATAGGTTGCATGAGGAGTTGGGAACCAATCTCACATTTTGTAATACTTTTCCTCCTCAAACTGAGAAGTATTAAGAGAGGATAATTCAGGTGCTAGAGGACACGTTGTGGATCTACGTGATTGATTTTGTTTGTCATTAGGATTAGTTTCTTCCATTCTATGAGTTTTCATACAACAATAGTTATCACTAGGAACTTTATAGAAGGGTATAGGTCACATATTGGGTGGTTTGAGACATGGACTTCTAAGGTTTGTGATCAATTTTTACTCAAGGTATCTCCCACAGAGAAAGTCACGAGATTCGACAAGAGTGAAAGCTCAGCCCTTGGTATATTGGTCCCTTCTAGGTTCTTGAAAAGGTGGATCCAGTTTCCTATAGGTTAGCTGTAACATCCCAAAAATCTAAGATAATATTAGAACCATACTTCAAGTATATGAAAAATCAAAAATCATGATTTGGTAGTTTTATTAGTTAGTTAAATACATATTAAGATCACAACTAACACCTAGCTTATAGACAAATCAAAACATCTCTTAGCAATTAAATTGTTATGAAGAATATAACTATAGTCATCTTTAAAAGAGCATAACTTTTTGGTTACTAAGAGTTTTTGATATCATGACCTACTATCAGATATATAATTGAATTAGCTTTCCAATGCCACCAATTTTTCCTTAATTCGATATCATGGTAAAAAGTTATGGCCAAATTACTAAAGCACTATTAAAGCTGCCCACCCTGATAACGACTCATTATCAGATATAGCAGGTCATTAGGACGAAGTCATTACTAGGGAAGTAGGGGTCGAATTTGGGTCCCTGACCATGACTCTAGCCACGAATCATGGCCAGACCTCATGAGTTGTGACCTAAGCTATCGGGATTGCTTCCAGGAGTTTTTCAGACGGGTTTTAAGGTTTTTATGGTATTTTCCACTCTTTTAACCCCAAAAATATGTCATTTAAGACATTCTAAGGCTGAATATAAAACTTAAACAACTCCAAATCCCTCATTCTCAATACAACACATGAAATACTCAAAGAAACGTGTGATTTTCTCTTTTCTAGAGCAAGAAATTGGGGTTCTTCATCTCCAAGTTCAAATCCTCAAAACTTCAATTCAAGAATTAAAAGTAATCAGGTATGTGGGTATTCAATGAGGATCTCATTTCATATTAATGCCTGAATTATGATTTTATTTATGAGTTTTATGATCTTCATAAACTAGAATTTTTACCCAATTATTACTCCAATCTTAAATTCAATTTTCTGTGATATAATTTTCACTCATCAACATATTTTAGTGATATACATGATATTACTTCAAATTTAAAGCATATGATCATGCTATAAATGATGTTCCCATTTTTGTATGATTTCTTAATCCTCAAGCTTAATTTTCCATAACTTTTTGGTTCCAGGTCAAATATGACTTTTTCCTAATTTCTTTAGTTTATTTGGTAATTAAATCATGAATATATATTTTTCCATAAGAATAACACCTTTCCATGTTCAAAATCAGGAATTCCCTTATTATGAAAAGTTGTTGGATTTTTGGGCTTAAATTGTGTATTTTCTCTTAATGTCAGTTTATATTATCATGAATAGAGCTGGTGGGTTATGAAGATCCGATACCTACAATTTCATGTATATATCAATTGACATATTTTGAGCACATCATGTTATGCATATATTGCTATTTTCAAGAATACTACTATATTAAGCATGCATATATATATATATATATATATATATATATGTAAGTACATTTTTCAATGTCATTTAGTTCGGAGTAGTACTTAGCATTGAGTGGACACAGGGATGACGATTCTCTTGTTAGTTAGGCAGAGACCTTTAGTAGCAGTCCCTAAGTTACAAAACTACATTATCGCTATAGGCTACAAAGGGTCCCCCATCAGTTGAGGCATGACCCCTGTCCTTCAGGACATCAGTTTAGTGGATTTATGTCAGCCAGTATTGGTACCCTTGATAAGGTACTATCACCCTTCAAATTGGGGTTATAGATTAGAACCTTTGATGTGTGAGCCTACGCTAACACATTTGAGGCTTTTAACTCTAAATAATTGTAAGGTCTTGAGCAACTTAGTTGTTTTTGATTAGTTTACTTTGATTTTTGCAATAAATGTTGAGATGTAGGAGAACCAAAAATAATGGAAGCAAAAAGATTGAAAAGTGAAGCAAAATAAAGGACAAGTGTGGAAGCTGCCAAGGATGCCACTAGCCTTAAATAGAGAATGGGAGTTAAAGACAGTTTTGCGATGACATTCGTGATAAGCTGTCAGGTTGGTGATAAGGCGTCAGAGTCATCGTCAGCCTTAGACAACAAGAGCCAAAACTGCAGAGGAGCTAACGACATCAGTGATAAGCCATCAGGTTGGTGATAAGATATCAACGTCGTCGTCAGCCTTAGATAGTAGAAGACAAAAGTGTAGAAGAGCTAACGACATTCGTGATAAGCCGTCAGACTCCTGATAAGCTATCACGGATGTCGTTGTCTATTCCGAGGAAAAGCTGCAACTTTAATTTTATTTCTTTATTTAGGTTGAAATATTTAAAGATTTGTTTTAGGGTTTTCTAGAGGATTATTATGCATTCATTCATCATCATTATTATTAAAAAAGAGAGTTCGATACTTTGAGTCTTGGAGAATATTTTCCGATATTTCTTTCTCTATTTTTGGATTTGAACAATACAACTATTTTGTGGATTTTCCTTTGTGATTTAATCTACGATTCACTAATTATTATTCATCTCTGTAAGTTAATCTTCTCAATTATGAATTAATTATGTGTTTCATTATTTTCATCATGAGTGGCTAAACTCCGTTGTCCTGAATTATGGGATCTAGGGTTAGGTCATGATGATATGCTAAACACTCAACATTTAATAGGTGTTCGGATTTATTGACAATTCTGAGATTTTAATTAACGTCTGTTGGTTGCAAACAGTAGGAACACCTACTTTGATTTTCTTGAGAAAGAAATCATATACAGTAGGAAGTGAATTATCAACAGGGACTCGAAAATACTTTATTTAATAATCAGTGTTGTAACAAGGTTGATTAACCTAAGGTAAAATCTGGGCAGTGAATAGCGATTTCCTAAGTCCGAGAGGATTAAGAAATTAGACACTTAAATAGGTCGAGAGACATTTAAGCATATCATCAATAAAGATAGCTTGTTATCCTAACCACCGTGAGAATCTTGAGTCATCTTTAGCATCTGTCATGTACCGTAAGCCCTAGTGAACATAATTTTGGTTATTTCATAAACTCTTGATTTACAAACATCGAAAGTAAGGTGACAAACAACAACTTGTTAAACTTAAACTCCCATTTTATCTTTTCATATCATCTATTTGAATTCAACTTGTAGCTATAGTCTCAAATTAATTTAATCGTCACTCATATTGTTCCCTGTGGATTCGACCCCGACTCCAAAAATTGGGTAAATATAGTGATGACGACCACTGTGCACTAAATTGAAGTGTAAATTAAGCATTATCAAAAAATGGTGCCGTTGTCGGGTAACAAAATTATCAGTGTTGTAACAAAAATTTCTTGTTTTAAGTAGATTTTTATTTTAGTTTACTTATTACTATGGCATCGTGGAATGAACATGAGCTTGGTGGTTCAAAATCTTATCTTGATGATCCATGTCTATATTATGATGGACCTCACTTTTGGCAAGATTATAGATATGCTCCCCGGAGAGAGATGTGCAAACCTCTCCATCCTACCGGGAGTATGATTGTTCGTTATGTGGTGGTCAAGATAGACATTAGAGTGATTTCCCAAATGCCCCCTACCCCTAGTATACTAACCTAAATTCTAGTTCTTCTTATGATTTTGATAGGTCTTATGGTCAAGAACAGGAAGAACAAAGCACCAGAAAGAGTGGCATTGAAGTTATGCTTCAACTAATGTTGGAGTGTATGGACATAACGAATGATATCATACGTGATATACATTAAGATATAAGGGTAAATAACGAGGAAAGAAGAATGATAGAGGATATAGATATAGAGGTCAAGCATTCAAAACACTTTTCCATATTATGTTTAGATGATATCTTGTCTGTGGAATCATTTAGCATAATGGACGAGTGTGAAGATGAGGAGGAAAAATCTAATGTTGATGATGAGCTTGATGTTAAGCAACCCTCAGTGATTTCCCAACCAATCAAACCATTTATGAATAAAGATGCCAAAGATGAGGAAATGGCACTAGATTCAAAAAAAGAAATCAAGCACAATCCTTGTGAAGACTCTAGTCCATTTCAGGGTAAAAATACTAATAGGGATGCTACTCCAAAATTAAGAGTTAGTCTTCATTCGAACCACTTTTCAACATTATGCTTGGTGGATGTGATGGAAGTCAAATCACCCAACCAAATGATGAATTTTGAAAATGAGGAGGAAGATTCTTACATTTTAGAGTTTGTCCTTCCAAAAGGGTATACTACAACCTCAATCTTGAAGGCCAAGAAGCTTAAAGATCGATGTCCATTTAGTGGCTGTTTAAGATTCTCACCATTTCTAAAGATCCCACACAAAAGTTCAATGCAAAATTGGGTAAGCAGTTCAAGTCTTCGAAGTGGCGTGATACAATATTCCTCATCATGCCCTCACATTTGCCCAACACACGCCGAAAATGTATTGATCAAAAGTTGGGTCGACGTTTCAAATCCTCCAAGTGGAGACAAAAATAATTATCAACAAGGTATCTTGATGAAGTCTGAGTAGTCAAGATAACTGAGTCGTGTCACGACACTAAATTAGGCACTTCTTGGGAGACAACCTAAGGTATTTTATTGTTTGTATTCATATTATGTGATTGACATTAGATCTTCGCACCCGTAGTGCCACATGTATGTTTCTAACTCTCTTGTTTTGATTTGATGCATTGGGGACATTGTATGATTTTAAGTTGAGGGTGGGGCTACTTGTGGGTGTTGATGTCCTCCGTGGGTTTTTGTTGTTGTGCCTCTTTTCCCCGGAGTCTTGTTCTTAGTAAAGCCGGTATGTTTAGGCGTATTGTGTTTTGTCTTGTGATGTGTTGTGGTTAACTAGGAGAAATACAAGTAATAAGGCAGTTAATATGTTTTGTGATTTTTTAGCACCTCTCCAAGTGTCTATTTGTAATACTGTGTGAATTGCATTCATTTGTGACCACAATGCATCTTTTGGTGGCATTAGTTCTGGAAACTTGAAAATCAGTGCTAAATAATTGCACAAATCGAATAAGTAGTGATGTGTGATATGTTTGTGTGCCATGTGTGTGTGAGGTTTTACTCAGTTCCCTTTGTGTGTGAATCCAGAACTTGCCCGGTTAGTCTTGTCTTGGTTGTAGGATAGGGGCTAGGAGAGGATCATAGGCCATTTTGATATTAGCTCACTTTTAGCCTAAATGACCTTTCCTGTATACATAATATCCCTTGATCCCTATTTTGAGATTGAATATCCTATTTCTTTCATGACACCTATCACCTTCCCATTTGTTTCATAATAAACTTATTTTTGCCCTGGTCCTCCTTGGACATTGTGCACCTTAACTTAGGCAAACAACCTAAGTTGAGGGTGGCTATCATAGGGAAGCGTGATACAAAATGAGTAGAAATAGAGAAAAATAAAAAAAGAATAAAAAGTTAGGTACGGTGAAAAAGGAATAAGAAATGAGAAAGCTGTGTAAAAGATGATAAAAAGATAATGTGATAATTGAAAAGACCGCATCTATCTTGAGCATGTGTGATCAATAAAAGAGAGGAAGAAAAGAAGGTTGAGAGTTGAAATCCTGAGATTTTAGTGTAGTGTCAAGGAGGCACAGTCACTCTAAAATATCCATGAATATCATACCAGCCCCTGGCCTGCGTTACAAGCTTAAGAAAAGCCCTATAGTGATCCTAACTGACCTGTCTGAAAACTTGGGTACTGACTATAAGGGTAAGCCTCTGGAATTTGACATGCAGTGTTTAAAATTTAATTATAAGAGTGAGTCTTATTTTATCCCTCTGTTTATATATTTGAATTCTGATATGAGTGAAAAAGGGATTTCTTTGTTGTGAGGGCACACTTTGTATATTGCTAGTCACTGACTTGTTCAGATAAGTGTGATTTTGGTATGGCATGGTTGTTATTGCTGAATTTTTGCCGTATCTTGATTCTTGTGAGTTGCATGGTTGTTTTTAAAAACATCAACAGTAAGCTTTAAAATTGACTGACCTTGGAGATGGTGAATATATTTTGAACTAGTACGACTAGTTAGTTGCCAAATTGTACTTTGTATTCCCTTAGTTATATTATGGTTGCTTGAGGACAAGAAATTGTTTAAGTTGAGGGTGTTGATGTGTGAGCCTACGCTAACACATTTGAGGCTTTTAACTCTAAATAATTGTACGGTCTTGAGCAACTTTAGTTGTTTTTGATTAGTTTACTTTAATTTTTGTAGTAAATGTTAAGATGTAGGAGAACTAAAAATAATGGAAGAAAAAAGGCTAAAAAGTGAAGCAAAATAAAGGACAAGTATGGCTGATGACGTTCATGATAAATCGTAAGCCTGGTGATAAGTTGTCAATGATGTCGTCATCCTTAAATAGAGAATGAGAGTTGAAGACATTTTTATGACGACGTTCATGATAAGTCATCAGGTTGGTGATAAGGCATCAACGTCGTCGTCAGCCTTAGGCAGCAAGAGCCAAAACTGCAGAGGAGTTGACGACATCAATGATAAGCCATCAAGTTGGTGATAAGGTGTCAACATTGTCGTCAGCTTTAGACAGCAGAAGCCAAAAGTGCAGAAAAGCTGACGACATCCGTTATAAGACGTCAGACTCCTGATAAACTGTCACAGATGTCGTTGTCTATTCTGAGGAAAAGCTGCAACTTTAATTTTATTTCCTTATTTAGGTTGAACTATTTAAAGCTTTTTTTAGGGTTTTCTAGAGGATTATTATGCATTCATTCATCATCATCATTATTAAAAAAGAGAGTTCGATACTTTGAGTCTTGAAGAATATTTTTTCGATATTTCTTTCTCTATCTTTTTGAATTCGAACAATACAACTATTTTGGGAATTTTCCTTTGTGATTTAATCTACGATTCACTAATTATTATTCATCTCTGTAAGTTAATCTTCTCAATTATGAATTCAATGATGTGTTTCGTTCTTTGCAACATGAGTGGCTAAACTCCGTTAACCTGAATTATGGGATCTAGGGTTAGGTCATGATGATGTGCTAAACACTCAAGATTTAATAGGTGTTAGGATTTCTTGATAATTCTGAGATTTTAATTAACATTTGTTTGTTGAAAACTGTAGACATATCTACTTTGATTTGCTTGAGAAAGAAATCATATACAGTAGGAAGTGAATTATCAACGGAGACTCGAAAATACTTCGTTTAATAATCAGTGCTATAACAAGGTTGATTAACCTGAGGTAAAATCTGGGCAGTGAATAGAGATTTCCTAAGTTCGATAGGATTAGGAAAGTAGACGCTTAAATAGGTCGGGAGACATTTGAGCATATCATCGATAAAGATAGCTTGTTATCCTAACCACCGTTAGAATCTTGAGTCACCTTTAGCATCTTTCATGTACCATAAGCCCTAGTGAACATAATTCTTGTTATTTCATAAACTCTTGATTTGCAAACACCGAAAGTAAAGTGACAAACAATTTATTAAACTTAAACCTCCATTTTATCTTTTCGCATCATTTGTTTGAATTTAACTTGTAGCTTCAGTTTCGAACTAGTTTAATCGCCACTCACATTGTTCTCTATGGATTCGACCCCGAATCCAAAGTTGGGTAAATATATTGACGACGACTACCTTGCACTAAATTGAAGTGTAAGTTGAGCATTATCACCCTTATTTTCTCAAATTGGGGTATGTCAATTATAGTTAGCTCCCACAGTCCTTAGTTCATATTTCAAATTATGTTTAGTTTTAAAATTATGCATGACCTTGTACTAAATTATTCAGTTTTCATTTAGTGCATGTTAATACATGATCATTGCAGCAGTTTATATCCCACAATTTTAGACTTAGTATTCATACATGATCCTCAGTATAGTATTATAGTATATTAAACTTTAACTTGATATTAAATACTCATGTTTCTATCGCTTCCCAGTTTACAAAAATGTTTTAGCTCATGATTTAGAAATTTCACTGTGTCTTACAGCTTTACGTACAGATATGTTTCAAATGCATATTATAGCAAATGACTTATGTCCTTTGTCTTAAAGCATGTTTTATGTATTTTTATGACCAATGAATATCTCACATACTTAGTATATTCCAAAAGTACTAATATCATACCTCCTCTGCCTATATTTTCATGTGATGTAGATTCAGGTGCTTACTCTCAAGATTATAGTTAGGCAGATCACAACATTCGGCCAATAGGTGATCAGATCTTTTATTTTAAGGACTCAAATCAGTTGCAGTTCTTGTATTATATTTTCTTATTCGTATGTATTGATTAGAGATAGTTGGGAGTCATGTACCAACTACCTATAGTCAGTATTAATAGAGGCTTCGTAGAAGGTCAATCAGAGTCATTGTATGTATTTTGAGTTTTTCTCTTTCTTTTAGATTACAGTGTCGTAAATATTGAATAGTAATGTATTGAAATAGCTTATTTCATGATTATGCTTCTGCTTAGTCAATTTAGCTTTTGTACTTGTTTTAATCAATTGCTCAAGAATTATACCAATACACCGATTAGCTTGGGATCACTTGTGGTTCTTAGCACCATATTATGGTTAGGGGTTAGTCTCGGACTATGACATTGGTTCTACCAGTAAGGTTGTTAGAAGTCCATCTGACATTTCATATTTTTATGCTAAAGAGGTACCATGGGGATGGGGTCTCCATCCTTAAGTGAGACTCAGTTCTTTTAGGTAAAGACTTAGCTTACGAGGAGGAACCAATAGCTATTTTAGGTAAGGATATTTGGAAATTTAGAACCAAGGAAATTAATTTGGTTGAGGTTCAATGAAGGATCGTCTATTTTAGGAAGCTACTTAGGAAACTGA
This sequence comes from Capsicum annuum, assembly GCF_002878395.1. Taxonomy (NCBI): domain Eukaryota; kingdom Viridiplantae; phylum Streptophyta; class Magnoliopsida; order Solanales; family Solanaceae; genus Capsicum; species Capsicum annuum. Next base: position 8,442,122 of record NC_061120.1, on the reverse strand, counting down.
GAAGGACAAGCAGAACAAGTACCATTAATAAAATAAGGATACAAGTATTCTTTTCTCTCTTCTTTTTATCCTATTTTTCATATTTGATCATTTGGAGATGAACGATGGATAAATTAGTATCTATTGTAATGACCATTTGTTATATTTAAACCTCTTGTTAACAGACTCATCTTAAAATTCTTTTCAATTTTGAAGTTATAAATTCTAGGCAAGGCTAGTATCGAGCAAAATTAAAGTGAGGTATGGTATGGATAAATCTAGGAATGATTTGGATGAATTAGGTGGTGTTTTATTTGATGAATAATTATCTAAGATGATATGAAACTCATAGAAATATAAGAAATTATATTTGGGTGAGTAGAACACCCAAGACTGATCTTAGCAAGGACATCAATTGAAATATCTCTGGTTTAAGATCCATTGCAAAATGTTAAATTTTTTGGTGAAACTGGACATTCTATCCCCTTGAAGCTGCTATAGTATAGCGACCGCTATTATAGTGGATAAATTTCCGCTATAGTGATAGTCAAACTTGGTCAGTGCCCTTTATAGTGGCAAGTGTCATTATAGAGACACTGGTATTTGATAATGCTCAAACTACACCTCTCTAATGAGAATGTAAGTGATCATTGTCAATATATAACCCAACTAGGTTGGGGTCAAATCCCATAGGTAATATGGTGTGAACTTACGTTGTTTGTGAGTTAATCAACTGATAGTTGGATGTTTTCTGAAATAGGGGGTTTTGAGTTTAACAAATAATTGTTGATAACTATAGCTTCAGTGTTTGTAATCAAGAGGTTATGGAAAAATAGAATTATGTTCACTATGGGTTTGGGTACTTGACAGATGCTAGTAGTGATTCAATATTCTCACGGTAAATAGGACAATAGATTATCTTTATCGAAGTTATGCGTAAATGTCTCTCAACCTACTTAAGCATTTAATTACCTAATTCTCTCGGATTTAGGGAATTTATATTCACTGACCAGATTTTACCTCAGGTTAATCAACCTTGTTACAATGTCAATTATTAAATGGAAAATTTTAGTGCTTCCAAGTCCCTGTTAATAATTCACTTCCTACTTTATTTGATTTCTTATCTCAAGCAAATCAAAGCAGGTGCTATCTATTGTTTGCAACCAATAGAAAATGATTGAAATCATAGAATTATCAAGGATTCCTCTTTACCTTTTGAATCTTAAACACTTAGCATCTTACCAAAACTTAACCCATAGATCCTATAATTCAGGTTAGAGGAGTTTAGCCACTCATGATGTAATGATCGGAACAATTAGATGAATTCATAATTTGAAAGATAAACGTACCACAAGATGAATAATAACTAGTGATTCTCAATTAGATCACAATAGGAATCCCCAAAGTATTGATGGAAATCTCTTCAAAGTTAATTGTTTTTCAAGCCAAGAAACTAGAGAGAAAAGTAACAAAATATGTGTCTCCAAAAGATGTTCGGCCCTCCTTTTAGACAACCCTAAACAATGCTTTAAATAGTTCACCCTAATTATGGAAACAAAATCATAGAGTGAATAATTTCTCGAACAGGTGACGCTATTCGTGATGCCTTATCAGGAGGCTGACGACTTATCACAAATGTCATCAGCTCCTCTTTGATTTTGACATTCGCTGTCTTAGGCTGACGACGGACTGTGAAGACCTATTTGATCTTTGATGACTTTTCATGAATGTCATCACTTATCTACCTCAGCTTCCATGTTCTGCCTTAGACTGACACCAATTTGGATGACCTATCAACTCCTTGACAGCTTACTATGAAATATCGTCACAACTTTTAGTTGAGGTCCATTCTCTGTCTAAGGCTGACGATGAAGTTGATAACTTATCTCGGGGCTGACGACTTATCAGGAATGTCGTCAACCACACTTTTCTTCTTTTTACTTCAGATTTCAACTCTTTAACTTCCATCCTTGTTGGTTCTCTAGCATCTTCGCTTCTACTGCAAAATCAAAGATAAAACAATCAAAAACGATAAAAGTTGCTTAAGACTTTATAATTATTCTCAGTTAAAAGCCTCAAATGTGTTAGCGTCTACTCACACATCACTATTACGGTGAAAATCATAATTTAATTAACATTTTTCAGAAAAAATGTTTATTTTATTAAAACTCATTTTTTGGGTACAGAAGGGGTTATTTTGGGTGATTCTCACCTGATGTTCTTCGTTTGTCTTTGTAAGAGTAAGAATTTCATCTCTATTAACTTGTAATTGATAATTAAGCCAATGAATTTTAATTATTAATGATTAATTTATCCTTGTATTTTTTTTAGTTCACTAATTATCTGATGAAAGTGATAGTTTTAGGTGAATGATGATAGAAAAGCCTTGGAATAAGAAAGAAATGATTATGAACATGACCTTAAAGATTGAGTCTGAGTTATAATTACTAATATGGTAGGTCATTTAAATAATTATGTATTTATATTCATGTTCTAGACCAAGAGCAAGCAAAATTTGCATGGAAGCTCCGATTTAGAGAAGTTGTACAAGCTTGGTTTGAGGTTTATAATGGTATTATAGTTTAATCTAATATGTGTTATATGTGCATATTAAATACTTTTTAGTGTGTCTTGTTAGTGCATGTTGTTTGGTGTGGTTAGTGTAAATGATTTTACATTATTGTATGATTTTGACTTACCACATTGTTAAATATGGGATGTTTTGATATTTGAAACGTTCTCATGGGCTATTGGTGGAGCATGGTTAGCATAAACTTGTTCTAAGATCTAAGTACATGGACAAAAATTTTCTCCTACAGGTCATGGCTAGAGGATGGATGTTTAATCCATAGCGTATATGTAGAAGGGTCAGATAAGTTTAACGATTCTATGAGTGAACCTGCAAATAAATTTATATGGTTGATAATTCTTTAACTTCTTTACTTGATTTTACTGAACTTTAGATGGTGAAAATATGTTGAATTGTTGATTAAAATCCTAAGTTGTTTATGTGATGCCTGTGATGCAAAGTGCATGATGATTAAGCATAGATTAACTTGTTGTACTATAAATTGGTTGTGTTCATATTCTCATCTAGGATTAGCCAAATGATCATAACAGTACACCATTTTTTCTTGTGTATTGTACTACAACATCTATTACTTTTATGAGTGCAACGCATATTCCAGCAGCTCATATGAGACCTCATTTGTGATTTTAGAATTTAGGGTGAGCAATATATCCAGGCTATCATGAGATGTTTCTTCTATGGTATAGTCTCTATTTTTGGACTTGTATTTTTTAGTTTAGTTTATGGGATTACATATCCTTCTTATCTATATTTAGTAATTGTGATACGAAAGACTTTCGATTTCTTAAGATGGTTATGATTAAGTACAATGTTTCACATAATTTTTACTGTACTTATGTTTGACTTAGACTTGGATATCCTTATGGATGGGTTAGTTTTATTATCTCTTTAGGTGTTAATTTCAAGATGGCATTCAGGATAGATAGTTCTCCCACCAATTGAGCAGTGTGATTATCACTCACGGCAGGCTTGGATCATGAAAGTTTATGTCATCAACAATGTCCTTAAAAAACTTATCAGTATTCACTTCAATTGATGCATTTTCTTCTTCTTCTTCCACTATTTCTTTCTTCTTTCTCATCTTCCTCGGCTAGTGCCTTATTTTCTTCTTCTTCTTTCTCTTCTTCTTCTTTTTGTTGTTGCCTTAGTTTCTTCTTCATATTTTTCTTCTTCATTTGGTGTTGCATTTTTTTGTTTTTTTATTTTTCACTGTTCTATCTTCTTTTGTTCTTTTTCTTTCTTTCTTTTTCTCTGATTCAATTTTTCTTTTTTCTTCTTTTATATTTTTTTCCTTTCCTACTTTTACTTCATCTTCTTTTTTATCTTCTTCTTGGACGTTCTCTTCCTTATTCTCATTGTCATTTTCATTTTGCTCATCTTTTTTTTTTCTTCTTCCTTCTCTTATTTTTTTGTCTAATTCATCATTCTCCCTCTCTACATCAACTGCTTTATTAAGTATCCTCTCCTCACCAATTGGTTCATTAAGGATAATCACTACATTAGCATTGACAGAAGTCTGTTTCAAAGTTGTTATCTCAAAGAGCACCTCATTTATATTAGCTCCATCATAGACAACGCTCACTGCAAAATGCTCACTACGAACCCGCATACCTATATCTTCACACATACATAGATTAAAAAAATTATATATGAAAAATAACTAAAAATGATAAAATTTATATAAAGTATTTAAGGTTTACAATAAACTATGATATTTGTCTATAAAAAATAACATAGATTCTAGATATTCTATGATAATAAAAATTGATTATATAAAATATAAAATTTTTATAATAAATAGACAAGATATTATCTTGGTGTTCTCCTCCCTCGTCCTCCGCATCATTCTCCTCCTCCTTCTCCTCCTCCTCCTCCTCCTCCTCCTCCTCCTCATCATCATCATCATCATCACCATCATCATCATCATCATTATTATTATGTGTTCTCCTCAATTTCTCTTCTTTTATGAAGGTAACAATATCCTTCATTGACTCTTCCAGCTTAAACACGTGCTCTTTCAAATTTTTTATATTTGGTCTCTTCACTGCTACTCTCCCTGCTTGTCCCTGCACTGTGAGTGACATGTCATGACACAGGATACCATCAAAATTTTGGTTATAATACAAGTCTTCACCATCCACCAATGAAGTGATCACAGTAACTCCTCGCAAATTGGCCATTAAGGCATCAATGTAAAGTTCCTTTACCTTGTTAGTGAATAGATCAAATTTTATTATGCATTTTTTTTTATTCAAGGACCATGGGGATGGGGTACGAGTGCAATATCTAGAGATAAATAGGAAAATATAATTATTAAAGGAATGTATTATTTTTAGTAGATAATAAAAAAAATTCATACCTTTTTGCTCCATCGATTCACATATCAAGTTTATCACATTTTGAGGTGTGCCGTCTAATCAATAGAGAATTGAACAGTGGATCATCACTTGATTTTTTATTTTCTTTGACGAAAAATAAATAAATCACAGTAAATATATAATATAAATCATAAATAAATGCCAGTAAAGAATAAACTGATTTAATAATCGATAATAAATATCAAGAATATCTAGAAAAATTTGTAGAGCACGTATAATTCATAGTTTTGCTCCAAATATGTTTTCTTCTACTTGGTGAAGTTTATTCTATTCTTCAGATAGTCCAGATTCAATATGAATGACTCCATATCCCAAGGTTACTTCTCATCGAACCTTAGGGAATCCACTATCGTCGACATATTTATGTCCACAAATTTTAACCTATCTCGTGCAAGCAATATTCAGTGCACAAACTAAATCAAGCAACACTTGAATTTATCCTCCTTGGCCAGCCTCTCGCCTCTAACACACTTCAACATTTTTCTCCAGAAATACTTTTTTTTCGTAACTCTTTTGACAAATATTTCATCCTTCTTCATGACTTTGAGATATTTTAAATAATGGAGGTACCAAGTACAATTTAACTTCATGATTAGTTCAAACTCTTTCAAATCAAAATAATTCAGCCTATCGTTGATGTAGAACCACATCTCATGCAATATATTATTGTCTTTAACTTGACAAAGAAGTGTTACTGGACAAGCAGTCCATTGCACTTCAAATATTTTGAAAAGCTCCATAAGCAGTCAAAACAAAAATTCTTAAACTTATCTTAAGGAGATTTATCAACCATGATCTATTTGAATTCATTAAATAATGTCAATCAAGACCTAACAAAATTTTTTGCTTGAAAGGATCCAACATTATCTATGATTATGGTGAGGTCCTATCTCTCGTCGAAAATATATCTTACACAATGGACAAAGATCAATGTTTCATCATCTTCTTTCTCTTTTATCATGCACTCAATGTCCCGACCATCTCCACTATAAGCGTCAACTCCTTTATCATTATAATTTATATTCTTCGACTCTTTGACTATCCTTTTTTTTTCAAAGCCCTTTTAGGTTCTTTAGCTTTTCGTTTATTACTCATGCTAATCTTTGTACCTATACCTCTAGTCATATTTTATGATCTATGTACAAGAATAATTGAACAATCATCTATTATGTTAAATAAATACCTAATAAATCAAATAGTCTATTGAACAAATCAACAAACACAAATGGATGAATGTAGAATTAAATAAGAAAAATAGCTATCTAACACACAATTACAGTCAAGAACAATTGAAAAACAAATCTAGAAATCAAATAAGTAACTAATCAATTGAACAATCTATTAATAGAACAACAACAAAAAATGAGAAATGTATGAATCAAACCACGAAAATAGCTATTTAAAACACCATCTCAGTGAAGAAAAGTTGAAAAATAAACCCAAATTTTTAGGCACAATGATCGATAAAAATTAAAAAAAAATACAAGCATGCAAGCTGTAACGATAATTAAATTCCAACAAAAATTCATCAAGAGTCAAACGAATTTCAACTTAATAACTAAGATCTTCAGTAAAATCAAGGCCCATTTTAAAAAAAATTGTAATTATTTTTCTTCAAAATCAACTCAATCGATGCAAATCATAAGTATAAAAATATCAAAAAAATTCATCAATATGGAGCATATAATAGTCAGAAGATGGAGAGAACTTACTTGAGTTGGAAGATGAATGACCTTCATAGCATGAAGGTTATAGATGTGATATGAAGTTAAGTTAAAAATCATGTTTATGTATTGTGCCTTTTTACAAATCTTTTCAACGTTCATAGAATAATTAGGTTTTTACTATGTAGTGAGAAATTTAAAACTGCATAGTTCCCATAAAGAAAACTAAAAACTACATAGACATAATAAACATGAACCCTTAATTATGACCTATAGAAATAAGTTAAAAAATCAAATCCAGATTAATTATGGCAATATTTTCCCTCTTCTCCCTCTTTTCTCTATCCTTCTCTCTCTTGCCACTCTCTTCACTCTTTCAATTTCACCTGACTCTCTCCTCCCTCTCCCTCTCTCTCACTGCCTCTCACTCCCATTTTTCTCTTGCATTTTTTTGCCTAAATGTTTGTAAGTAATAAAATACTACTCCCTCCCCCTTCCAATCTTTGAAATATTTTATATTTTACGAAATAATTTTAACATGAAGGCCCTGTTTTTTTTTTTTTTCTGATTCAAATACTAATACAAATTAGTATTTGTATATTATATTTTGTATATTAACTAAATCAACTATAATTGGTACGTTTATTTTGTAATTGATACAATTGTATTCATTGATATAAATTGCATTCGTTGATATGAATTGTAGTTGCTAATAAAATATGAACCATACAAATACAAATGACACATTGATATATAATTTTATTTGTTGATATGAATTATATTTATTGATATAAATCGTATTTATTGAAATAACTTGAATATATATTTGTATTTGTATATGATACATGAAAATACAAGTGATGCATATCCTACTTATTCTAAAACTGAAAAGTCCCATAGTAAAAAGTTGAATTACGAAAATGCTCTTCAAAGGATGAAAGAGTTATTAATTCTCAATCAAATACATTAACCAGCATTTTTTACCTGATAACAAAAAATTGGAGAATTCGAAGGTTAAATACATTTGTAATGTATAAATTAGGTAAATTTGAGGGTACTAGCGTGGAGTTTCTTATCAGCTAAACATTGGATTTAATATTTTAGAAGTCCTTTATCTTGCCATATCTACTGCAAGATATACCACTTTTCCTCGTTTTTACAAAAATTTAAAGAATTTGAATAGTTGCACAATTAAACATAAACTAAATTCATTTGATCAATTTAATATAAGACCATATTCATCTAATAAATGTTATCAGTACCTAAATATATATGAGGGGAATCTTGAGATAAATGTTGAAATTCTTCATACCGTCAAATCCTCTATATTCTTGCGGTGGTGATGCTTCAGTTATTTGTTCATCATGTTTTGGAGATATTCTTTACACTTTCTCTTTGACTCTTTATATTTTAATGTCTTTAGTTTGTGTATATAATATGTATTGGTGGTGAATGCTTATTGGGTTTTTATTATGTAGAAATAGATTAATTATATGTTGGGATAGAAGATTTTAATAGGTTTGTGTAAATTGAGTATTTTGTTAACTGGTTCATGAAATTTAATTTAATTTTTTTTACTTGTGTTTTGATGATTTCTTGTTGAATATATGTTGTATAGTTTTTGATTCTATTCACCCTAGTGCAAACCTGGCCCACCCCTAAAATCACGTGTTATAGCACACTGATTTGACCCAAAAATGGTCCGTTCGCACCGTTTTGCCGGTTTGACCATCCGAACCGTCCCAAAAACCACAAAGGCCCACACTAGGTCGCTCCTCAGCCTGCCTAGAGTAGCCCGGTCAACTTTCTACCAAAATCACGCACGGCCCTCGGGCTTACGGCAAAAATTGTGGGCTATAGCACACCGATTTGGCCCGAAAATGGCTTGTTCGCGGCGTTTTGCCTGTTTGACGACTCAAATCACCCCAAAAATCACAAAGGTCTACACTAAGCCGCTCCCCAGCCTTCTTGGGGCAGCCCGGTCAATTTTTGGCCAAAATCACGCAATGCTCCTGGGCTCACCCCAAAAATCATGGGCTATAGTATACCGAAATTGCCTGAAAACGGCTCATTCGCGTTGTTTTGCCCATTTGACCACCCCAACAACCCCGAAAACCACAAAGGCCCACACTAGGCCACTCCCCACCTCCCTGGGATAGCCCAATCAATTTTCGGGTAAAATCACGCTCGGCCCCCGAGCCAACCCCAAAAACTATGGGCTATAGCACACCAATTTAGCCTAAAAATGGCCCGTTCTCGCCGTTTCACCCAAAACTGCCCCAAAAATAACAAAGGCCTATACTAAGCTACTCCTCGGCCTACCTGGTGCAGTCCCGTCAATTTTTTTTGCCAAAATCACGTTCGACCCTCGGGCCCACCCCAAAAATCGTGAGCTATAACACACTAATTTGGCCCAAAAATAGCCCGTTCACATCGTTTTGCTCATTTGACCAACGAAATCGCCCCAAAAAACACAAAGGCCCACACTAGGACACTCTCCAGCATAACCGGGGCTGCCCAATATATTTTTGGCTAATATTACACTCGGATGCTGAGTCCACCTCAAAAATAATGGGTTATAACACATCAATTTGACCAGAAAATGGCCCGTTCAAGCCATTTCACCTGTCTGACCACCCAAACCACCCTAAAAACCAAAAAAAGGCCATCACTGGGTCGCTATCCATCATGCCTGGGGAAGCCTGATTTATTTTTGAATAAAATCACGCTTGGCCCCCGAACCCACCCCAAAAACCATGGGCTATAGCACACCGATTTAGCCCGAAAATGGCCCGTTCGAGCTGTTTCACCTATTTGACCACCCAAACGGCCCTGAAACCACAAAGGCCCAAAATCATACCTAGAACCCGTGTCCACCCCAAAACAGTGGGCTATAGCACACCAATTTATCTCGAAAATGGCCTGTTTACCCTGTTTCGCCCGTTTGACCACCGAAATCGCCACGAAAATTATCAAGGCCCATACTAGGAAGCTCTTTAGCCTTCCTGGGGTAGCCCGGTCAATTTTTGGAAAAAATCACTCCACCCCTAGGCCCACACCAAAACTAGTGCGCTATAGCACACCAATTTGGCATAAAAATTGCCCGATCGTGCCGTTTTGCCCGTTTGACCACACAAAACGCCCTGAAAAACACAAAGGCCCAGACCGTGTCACTCCACAGTCTCCCTGCGGTAGCCCGATCAATTTTTGACAAAATTAATGCCCGTGCCCCGAGTCCATCCTAATAACCGTGGGCTATAGCACACTGATTTAGCCAAAAATGGTCCGTTCGCACCGTTTCTCCCGTTTGAACATCCAAAACGCCCTAAAAACTACAAAGGCCCACACTAGAATGCTCTTCATCCTGTCAGGGGTAACCTAGTCAATTTTTTTCCAAAATCACATTTGAATCACGGGCCACCCAAAAAATCATGAGATATAGCACATCGGTTTGGCCCAAAAATTGCCCGTTGGCGTAATTTCGCCTGTTTGACCACCTAAATCACTTCAAAAACAACAACGGCCTACACTAGGCCACTTCCCAGCCTACCTGAGGAAGTCCGATTGATTTTCAGCCAAAATCACGCTTTGTCCCCTGGCCTACCCCTAAAACCGTGGTCTATAGAACACCGATTTAGCCTGAAAATAGACCATTCGTTTTGTTTCAATCGTTTGACAACCCAAACTGCCCCGAACATAACAAAGGCCTATACTAGGCCGCTCCCCAGTTGGCCTGGGGTAGCCTGATTGATTTTCGACCAAAATAACGTCCGAACCCCAGTCCCACCCCAAAAACAGTTGGTTATACCACACCGATTTGGAACAAAAATGGCCTATTCGCGCCGTTTCACCTGTTTGACCACCCCAACCTTCTCAAGACCCATAAAGGCCCATAATAGGCATCTCCCCAGTCTGCCTGGTGGAGCCCAATCGATATTTGTCAAAAATCACACCCGACCCCTAGGCCAACCCCAAAAACCGTGGGCTATAACGCACCAATTTGGCCTAAAAATGGCCCATTCTCACCATTTTGCCCGTTTGACCACCCAAACCGCCTCAAAAATCACAAAGACCCACACAGGGCCATTCCCCAACCTACCTGGGGTAGCTCGATTATTTTTTGGCCAAAATAACACTTTCCCCTCGGGCCTACCCCAAAAACTGTGGGTATAGCACACCAATTAACCCAAAAATGGCCCGTTTGCGCTATTTTTCCCATTTTACCATCCAAACCGCCTCAAAAACTGCAAAGGCCCAGGCGTTGTTTTTCCCGTTTTATCACTCAAACCGCCTCAAAAACTGCAAAGGCCCACACTAGGCCGCTCCCTAGCTTGCTTGGGCAGCTCAGATTATTTCTACCAAAATCACACTCGGCCTTCAGGCCTGCCTCAATAACTGTGGGCTATTGTACACCGATTTAGCCCGAAAATTGCCCGTTCATGCCGTTTTGCCCGTTTGACCAACCAAACCGCCCCCAAAATAATAAAGGCCCACACTATGACACTCGCTAGCCTTCCTGGGGCATTCCAGTCTATTTTTAACTAAATTCAAGATCGAACCCTGGGCCCACCCCAAAAGCGTGGGCTATAGCACACCGATTTGGCCCTAAAAAGGCCCGTTTGTACCGTTTCGGTTGTTTGACCACCCAAACCACTTCGAAAATCACAAAGGCCCATACTAGGCTACTCCAAAGTTTGACTGTGGTAGCTCGGTCAATTTTCAACCTTAATCACGCCCGCCGCCCAGGCCCACCCCAAAAATAATAGGCTATAACATATTGATTTGCCTAAAAAATGGCCTATTTGCGAAGTTTTGCTTGTTTGACCACCCAAACCACTTCGAAAATCCCAAAGGCCAATACTTGGACACTCTCCAGACTAACTGAGGTAGCCCAATCAATTTTTGGCCAAAAATCATGCCGGACCCTCAGGCCCACCCCAAAAATCGCTGGCTAAAGCACACCATTTTGGCCCAAAAATGGCCCGTTCTCTCCATTTTCATCCGGTTGATCACCAAAACTGCCAAAAAACTATAAAGGCCCACACTAGGCTGCTCTCTAGACTACTTGGGGCATCCCAGTCAATTTTTGACCAAAATCATGCTCGACTCCTAGGCCCAACCCAAAAACCGTAGGCTATAGCACACCGTTTTGTCCCAAAAATGTTCCGTTCATGCCGTTTTACCCATTTGACCACTCAAACCTCCCCAAAAACCACAAAAGCCCATACTAGGCCGCTCCCAATCTACCTGGGGTAGCCCGATCATCTGTCAGCCAAAATCATGCCCGGCCCTCGGGCCCACCCTAAAATTCGTAGGCTATAGCACACCGATTTAGCCTAAAAATGTCCCGTTTGCTCTATTTTGTTTATTTGACCACCTAAACCACCCCGAAAACCACATAGGCCCATACTTGGCAGGTCCCCTGCCTGCCTAGGGTAGCCTAGTCAATTTTAGGCCAAAATCACGCCCGACCCCGGGCCCATGCTGATAATCGTGGGTTATAGCATGTTGATTTAGCCCAAAAATATCCCGTTCGCATTGTTTCGCCTATTTCACCGCCCAAACAGCCCTAAAAATCACAAAGTCCCACTCTAGAAAGCTCCATAGCCTTCTTAGGACAGCTCGATCGATTTTTGGATAAAATCACGCCCGGCCCCCCGGGCGCACCCTGAAGATCATGGGCTATAACTCACTGATTTGGTCCGAAAATGGCTCGTTCTCATCATTTCACCCGTTTAACCACCCAAACCACCTCAAAAACTACAAAGGCCCATACTAGGCCACCCCCTGCCTGCTTGGGGCAACTTGATCGTCTTTCAGCCAAAATCACACCAACCCCGGAGCACACCAATTTGGTCCCAAAATGGCCCGTTCGTATTATTTCACCCGTTTGACCACCCAAACCGCCCGAAAAACCAAAAATGCCCACACTAGGCTGCTCCCATCCTAACTGGGGTAGCCCGATTAATTTTTGGCCAAAATAACACTCAGCCTCAAAGCCTACCCCAAAAATCGTGGGCTATAGCATACCAATTTGGCTAAAAAATGGCCCGTTCATATTGTTTCGCTCGTTTGACCACCCAAACAGCCCTGAAATTACAAAGGCCTACACTAGGTCATTTCCCAACCTGCCTGGGGCAGCTCGATCGATTTTAGGGAAAAATCACGCTCAACCACCAGCCCACCCAAATAATCGTGTGCTATAGCACACCGATTTCGCTTGAAAATGGTCCATTCACGTCGTTTTGCCCGTTTGACCACGTAAACTACTCCAAAAACCATAAATGCCCACACTATGCCACTCCCCAGCCTGTCGAGAATGCCCAATCAATTTTTAACCAAAATTACGCCTATCCCTCAATCCCACCCCAATGACCATGGGCTATAGCACACCGATTTGGTCCGAAAATATCCCGTTCGCGTCGATTCTCCTATTTGACCACCCAAATTGCCCCGAAAACCATAAAAGGCCTGCACTAAGATACTCCCCAGCCTTTGTAGAGTAGCCCGGTCAATTTTCATCCAAAATAATGCTTGGCCTCCGGGGACACCCTAAGAAACTTGGGCCATAACACACCGATTTGGCTCGAAAATTGCTTGTTCACGCTGTTTTGCCTGTTTAACCATCCAAATATCCCCAAAAATCACAAAGGCCCACACTAGGCCGCTCCTCAGCCTGTCTGGGAAGCCCAATCAATTTTTGGCCAAAATCAAACTCGACCCCAGGCCTACCCTAAAAACTGTGGGCTATAACACTCCAATTTGGCCCGAAAATGGCCCGTTCACTTCGTTTAGCCTTTTTGACCACCCCAAAAACCATACAGGCCATACTAGGCTGCTCCCTAGCCTTCCTAGGGAAGCCTGGTTAATTTTTGGCCAAAATCATGATAGCCCTCTAGCCTACCCCAAAAATTATGGGCTATAGCACACCGATTTGGCCTAAAAAATGGCCCGTTCGCGTCGTTTCTCCCGTTTGATCACCCAAACCACCTCGAATACCACAAAGGCACATACTAGCTAGCTCCCCAGCCTTCTTGGGAAACCTAATTATTTTTCATCCAAAATCATGCTTGACCTCTAGGCCTACCTCAAAAATCGTGCACTCTAAAAATAGCCCGTTTGTGCTGTTTCGCCCGTTTGACCACCCAAACCACCCCAAAAACACACAAAAACCCACAAAGGCCTCTCCCCATACTTCTTGGGTAGCCCAATCAATTTTTAAATAAAATTATTCTTGGCCCTTAGGCCCAACCCAAAAAGCATGAGCTATAGCACATCGATTTGGCCCAAAAATAGCCCGTTCGCATCGTTTCGCCCGTTTGACCACCCAAATGTCTCCCCAACTCAATAGATTTTACTACCCTACTCCATAGCCTGCTTGGGAGCACCTGATCTATTTTCGTCTAATTTCATGCTCGAATCCTAGTCACACCCCTAGAAACGTGGGTTATAGGACACCAATTGGGCCAGAAAATAGCCCGTTCACGCCGTTGCACTCGTTTGACCACTCAAACGGCCTCGCCCACCCTAATGAACCATATTCCCCTGCTCTTCAGCTTTCCTGGGAGCACTAAGTCGATTTTTAGACCATTTCACCCCCAGACCCTGGGCACACCCCAGAACCGTGGGCTATAGCATACTAATTCAACTAAAAAATGACCTGTTCTCACCGATTTTCTCGTTTGACTACCCAAATAGCCCCCTCCCCAATGGCCCATACTCCCTTGATCCCCAGCCTACCAAGTAGCACCAGGTCAATTTTTGGCCCATTTAACTATCGGACCCCAGGCACACCCTTGGAACCATGGGATATAGCACACTGATTTAGCCCAAAAATTGCTCGTTCATGATGTTTTGCCTGTTTGACCACCCAAATAGCCCCACCCACCTTAATGACCCATGGTCCCCCGCTCCCAACCTACCTGGAAGCACTAAGTTGATGTTTTGCCCATTTCTTGCTCGGACCTCGGGCACACCCCTGGAACTGTGGGCTATAACATACCTATTTGGCCCAAAAATGGCAAGTTTGTACTGTTTCACCTGTTTGACCACCCAAACGACCCCTTCCACCTCAATGGCATACATATCCCCGCTCTTCAGCCTACCTGGGATTACCAGCTTAATTTTTGGACTATTTCAAGCCTAGACGTCGAGCAAAATCCTTGAACCATGAGTTATAGCACACTAATTTGGTCCAAAAATGGCCCATGCACATCGTTTTGCCCGTTTGACCACCCTAACAGCCCCGTCCATCCCACTGGCCAACACACCCTCAATCTCAATCTACCTAAGAGTCTATTTTCAGTCAATTTCACATACAAACCTCAAGTAAACCCTCGAAATCATGGGCTATAGCACACTGATTCAACCCGAAAATAGCTAATTCAGGCTATTTCGTCTATTTGACCACCCAAACATCCCCGCCTACTCCAATGGCCAACACTCCCCTACTCCCCACCCTGCCATAGGGAACCAAGTTGATTTTTTGGCCTATTTCATGCTTGGATCCCGGCAAACGCGAGCTATAGCACACCGATTTGGCTTGAAAGCGACTCGTTTGTGCTATTTCTCCCTTTTGACTACCCAAATTGCCTATCCTACCCCAATGTCCCACACTTCCTCGCTCTACAACCTATTTGGGAGCACCAATTTGATTTTTGGCTAATTTCACGCCTAGACCCCGGACACACCCTCGAAACCATGGGCTATAACACATCGATTTAGCTCGGAAATGGCCTATACACAATTTTTTGCTTGTTTGACCATCCAAACCACCTCGAAAATCAAAAAATCCAAAACTAGGCTGCTCTCTAGCCTGCCTGCGGTAGCCTAATTAATTTTTGGCCAAAATCACGCTTGATCCCCAGCCTAACCTAAAAACTGTAGGCTATAGCACTCTAATTTTTCCTAAAAATGGACTATTTTGCCCGTTTGACCAACTCAACTGCCCTGAAAACAACAAAGGCCGATACTAAGCCACTCCCCATCCTGCTTAGTATAGCCCGGTTAATTTTTGGCAAAAATTATGCCCAGCCCCCAGGCCCACCCCGAGAATAGGGGGATATAGCACATTGATTTAATCAACCAATACCATTGGCTAAGCCATCTATTGAAGAGCCACCGGTGTTAAAATTGAAAGAACTGCTTGGGCATTTAAGATATGTGTTTTTAGGCAATGGAAACACGCTAACCGTTATTATTGTGGCTGATTTGGGCGAGCAGAAAGTAGAAGCACTTATTTCAGTACTTCAGAGGTACAAGAAAGCAATAGGATGGACTATCACAGATATTATTGGCATTCCCCCTGGCATCTGCACTCATAAAATACAACTTGAGGAAGATTATATTCCAACCATCGAGCACCAGAACCGTCTTAACCCACTAATGCAAGAGGTGGTTAAGAAGGAAATTATTAAGGGGTTAGATGCAGGAGTGGTTTACCCTATTTCTGACAGCAAATGGGTGAGCCTAGTTCAATGTGTGCCAAAAAAGGGGGCATGACTGTGGTTGCAAATGAAAGGAATGAGTTGATTCCACTCAGGCCTGTGACTGGGTGGAGAGTTTGCATGGACTACCGTAAACTAAACTCATGGCCTTTGAAAGACCACTTCCCGATGCCCTTTATGGACCAAATACTTGATTAATTTGTCAAAAGAGGATGGTATTGCTTCTTGGATGGTTATTCTGGATATAATTGCTCCTGAAGATCAGGAGAAGATGACATTCACATGCCCATATAGCACCTTTGCATTTAAGAGGATGTCATTTGGGCTATGAATGCACCCGCTGCTTTTCAATGGTGCATGATGTCTATCTTATCATATATGGTGGAGGACACCATAGAGGTATTCATGGATGATTTCTCTATGGTGGGATATTATTTTGAGCAGTGTTTGGCAAACCTGAGTATGGCCTTGAAACAATGTGTTGAATTTAATTTGGTGCTTAATTGGGAGAAATGCCACTTTATGGTAAAGAAGGGCATCGTTCTCGGGCATAAAATTTCAGCAAAAGGGATAGACGTTGATCGAGCCAAGGTTGAATTTATTAAGAAACTACCACCTCCCATTTCAGTGTATGGAGTGCGTAGTTTTCTTAGACATGCTAGTTTTTACCAGAGGTTTATAAGAGACTTCTCAAAGGTTGCAAATCCAATTTGCAAACTTTTGGAGAAAGAAATAAAGTTTTCCTTCGATGATGATTGCTTGAATGCATTTGAATGCCTTAAAAAAAAGATGGTTGAGGCCCCTATCATTGTTGCACCGGACTAGTCAAAACTGTTTGAGATCATGTGTGATGCAAGCGGTGTTGCTCTTGGAGCTGTATTGGGATAAAAGAAGGAAAAACTATTTCATCCAATATATTATGCCAGCAAAGCACTGAATGGAGCACAAAAGAACTACATCGTCATTGACCAAGAACTCCTAGCTGTAGTGTATGCTTTTGAGAAATTCAAGACTTATCTTCTTTGGACCAAGGTTGTGGTTCACACAGACCATGCATCCTTGAGGTATTTTATTGCTAAGAAGGATGCAAAACCAAGGCTAATTATATGGGTGTTGCTGCTACAAGAATTTGACTTTGAAGTCAAAGATAGGAAGGGTTTGGAAAACCAGGTTATGGATCACCTATCTAGAATGGAAGGTGAGCAGGCAATTAGTGATGAAATAGAGATAAATGATGCATTTCTTGATGAGGAAATCTTGGTTGCTGTTGTGGAGAAATTACCTTGGTATGCTGATTTTGCAAATTATGTTGTGAGTGAGGTCATTCCAGAAGATCTTTTTTTCCATCAAAGAAAGAAATTCCTTCATGATGTGACACATTACTTCTGGGATGAGTCATATCTTTTTCAAAGATGTGCTGATAATATTATAAGGAGGTATGTGCCAGAAGTGGATGTATTGTGTATATTGGAAGCATGTCATGCTTCCCCAGTTAGAGGTCACCAACGACTAGGAAGGTGTTGCAGAGCAACTACTATTGGCCAATATTATTTAAGGATACTCATGAGTTTGTGCTAAAATGCGACTAATGTCAGAGCCATGGGTCGATCTCCAAAAGACATGAGATGCCTTTGACTAAGATGCTTGAATTAGAATTGTTTGACGTCTGGGGCATTAATTTCATGGGTCCTTTTTTAAGCTTGTACGGGATGAAGTATATTTTAGTTGTTGTTGACTATGTCTCAAAATGGGTCGAAGCTGTTGCCTTGGCTGATAATAAAGGAAAGAAGGTTGTTGCTTTTCTCAAAAAGAATATCTTCTCTTGCTTTGGAGTACCACATACTATTATAAGTGATGGAGGATCTCATTTTTGCAACAAAGTGTTTCGAGTTTCCTTAGCAAAATATGGGGTGAAACAGCATAGAGTAGCCACTCCATATCACCCATAAACTAGTGGGCAAGTAACGGTGTCAAATCAAAAGATTAGAGCAATCCTAGCCAAAATGGTGAATGTTAGTCGGAAAGACTAGTCTAGAAAGCTCAATGATGCCTTTTGGTCATACCAAACTATTTTTAAGACACCTATTGGCATGTCACCATTTCAGTTGGTCTATGACAAATCATGCCACTTACCAACGATCTGGAGCACAATGCTTTATGGGAACTCAAAAGGTTAAATTTGAGTTGGAAGGAGGCAGCAGAGCTAAGACTGGGACAACTAAATAAGATGGACAAATTCCGTCTTAGGGCATATAAAAGAGCAGACCTATATAAAAAAATGAAGAAGTATCATGATTGGAGGATTAAGAAACGAGAATTACAAAAAGATGACTTAGTTTTTCTGTTTAATTCCAGACTCAAACTGTTCCCAGGTAATCTTAAATCCAAGTGGTCATGCCCATTTAGAGTTAGTCAAGTCTACTCATCTGGTGTAGTAGAACTTGAAAATAAAGACGGAAGCATCATCAAGGTAAATAGGCAATGAGTCAAACTTTATATTGGTCCAAAAGACTCAATGAAAAGTACTACTACTATCTATCTCAATGAAGTTTGAAGTAATCGAGACACCTGAGTCGTGCCGCGATGTTAAATTAGGTGCTACATGGGAGGCAACCCATGATTCCCGTGCTTGATCTACTCTAGTTATACCCTAATCCTTAGTTCAGTTTTCTTTGATTTTAAGTTAAGGGTGTAGGGTGAGTTGTCATTGTAATATTTTGTAGTTGACTAGGAGAAATACAAGTACCTGAGGCAGTTAACATGGTTTTGTTATTTTGTGAACACTTCTCAAGTGGTCTAATTCTTTAACTGTGTGATTTGCATCTAATTATGACCACTGTTAATCTTTGTATGGTATTAATTCTAGTGACTTGATAACCATTGCTAAACAATTGCATGAACCTGACAAGTAGTAAGTTGTGATATACTTGTCTGCCATGTGCGTGTGAGATTTTACTTAGTTCCCTTTGTATGTTGAATTCAGAACTTGTCCGGTTAGTCTTACCTAGGTTGAAGGATAGGGATTAGGAAAGGATCATAAGCCATTTTGATATTAGTCCACTTTTATCCTAAATGACCTTCCCTATATGCATAATATCCCTTGATCCCTATTTTGAGCCTGAATAGCCTATTTCTTTTTATGATACCTATCACCGTCCCATTTTTATATCATAATGAACCTGTTTTGGCTTTGGTCCTCCTTGGATACTGTGCACCTTGACTTAGGCAAATGGCGTAAGTTGGGGTGGCTATTATAGGGGTGCGTGATGTAAAATGAGTATGAAGAAAGGTAGAGTAAAAGAAAAGAATAAAAAGTTGGGTACGGTGGAAAAGATCAAGAAAAGAAAAGTTGTGAAAAAATAAGTGATTGTAGAAAAGAACCGTACCTATCCTAAATAAGTGTGAAAAAAAATAGAGAAGAGTTGAAAAAGGTATATGGGTGAGACCCCAAAAGCTAGTGTAGTGTCAAGGAGGCTTAGTCACTTTAAATATCATCAAGTATCATACCATCCCCTAACCTACATTACAAGCCAAAGAGAAGACCTATAGTGATCCTAGCTGACCTGTCTGAAGATCTTAGTAATGAAAATAAGGGCAAGCCTATAGTATTCGGCATACATTGATTGGAGCTTCATTTTGAGAGTGAGTGTCTTGTGGTGGTCCCCATGGTTACATATGTGAGGTCTAATATAAGTGCAAAGGGACTTCTTTGTAGTGAGGGAACAATGGTTACGTTGCTAGTTGCTAATATGTTTGGATAGTGTAAGATTGATACAAGCATGGTTGTTGTTGCTGATTTTATGTCATATCTTGATTTCTGTGTGTCATGTTGTTGCTTTTCAATAACATACACAGTTGTTTGTAAATTGAGTGACCTTGGAGATAGTGAAGATGTTTTGAGATAATATGGATGGTTGACTGCTGAATGTACTTTGTATTCTTTTGGTTGTGTTTTAGTTGCTTGAGTACAAGCAATTGTTTTAAGTTGAGGGTTTGATGTGTTAGCAGATGCTAACACATTTGAGGCTTTTAAGTGAGAATAATTGCAAAGTCTTAAGCAACTTTTGTCGTTTTTGATTATTTTATATTTGATTTTGCAATGGAAGTCAAGATGCAAGAGAACCAACAATGATAGAAGTAAAAGAGTTAAAATCTGAAGCAAATAGAAGAGAAGTGTGGCTGACGACATTCCTGATAAGTCGTCAGCACTCTAATAGTTTATCAGCTTTATTGTCAGCCTTAGACAGAGATTGGACTTCAGTTGGAATTCCTGACGACATTTGTGATAGGCCGTCAGAAGTGTGATAAGCCGTCAGAGTCACCGCCAGCCTTAGACAGAACATGGGAGCTGAGGTGAAGAAGTGACGACATTTTTTGATATGTCATCACAGTTTTGATAAGCCGTCAAGATTCACTGTCAGCCTCAAGCAGAAATTATCAAAATTGAAGAGGATTTGACGACATCCGTGATAAGTTGTCAGCCTCCTGATAAGGCGTCACGCATGTCGTCACCTAATTCGAGAAAAATACTGCACTCTGTGATTTTGTTTCCATAATTAGGCTAAAGTATTTAAAGCATAGTTTAGGGTTTTCTAATGGTATTACGATTCTTGTGAACCTATTTTGGGGAACGCACATATTTTGTTATTTTCTCTCTAGTTTCTTGGCTTGAACAAAATAATTAACTTTGAAGAGATTATCATCAATATTTTAGGATTTCTACTTTGATCTAATCTAAGAAACACTCTTTGCTATTCATCTTGCTGTAAGTTCATCTTTCAAATTATGAATTCAACTTGTTGTATTGATTATTACATTATGAGTGGCTAAATCCCTTTAACCCGAATTATGGTATCTATGGGTTAGTTCTTGGTAAGTTGCTACATGTTCAAGATTCTAATGGTAATAGGACTCCTTGATAATTTCGAGATTTTAATTATTGTCTATTGGTTGCAAATGATAGATAGCACCTGCATTGATGTGCTTGAGATAAGAAATCAACTATAGTAGGAAGTGAATTATTGACAGGGACTTGGAAACTACCAGCC
Organism: Capsicum annuum; assembly: GCF_002878395.1. Lineage (NCBI taxonomy): Eukaryota > Viridiplantae > Streptophyta > Magnoliopsida > Solanales > Solanaceae > Capsicum > Capsicum annuum. The sequence goes on along the minus strand of NC_061120.1, from coordinate 8,421,017 downwards.
TTCCATTTAATAATTGATGCTGTAACAAGGTTAATTAACCTGAGGTGAAGTCTGGCCAGTGAATATAAATTCCCTAAGTCTGAGAAGATTAGGTAATTAAATGCTTAAGTAGGTCGAGAGACATTTAGGCATAACTTTGATAAAGACAATTTGTTGTTCTTACCTATCGTGAGAATCTTGAATCACTAATAGCATCTGTCAAGTACCAAAACCCATAGTGAACATAATTTTGATTTTCCATAAACTCTTGATTACAAACACTGAAACTAAAGTGACCAACAATTATTTCTTAAATTCTTATAACCCCCAATTTACCGGAAACTACTAACTATCAGTTGATTAACTCGCATACAACTCAGATTCACACCATATTCCCTATGGGATTCGACCCCAACTTAGTTGGGTTATATATTGACAACGATCACTTATATTTTATTTAGAGAGGGGTAGTTTGAGTGTTATCAATAAACGCCCTCTAAACCAACGTTTCTAAATCAAAGTTCAACAAAAGTTGTCCAATACTCTAACTCAATGGAGAATCACTCATCAATTCATCAATAATCAAGCAAAACCAAGAGAATGAGCTAGCCTCAAAAGTATTTATAGTTTAGGCTAATTATTATAATTTTAGGTCCCAAAAGTGACCCAATTTCAAGAAAAGGCCCACTAAGGGTTGTTTTGATCTGCTCTTGAAATGCTAGAGTGGATCAAAAGCGCCTTGGGCGCAAGTCTTTTCCAAGGGGCTTTCTAGACTAGTTTTGCCTTTGTTTGCCTCCTCCAATGATCCTTGAACCAATGTGAGTGAGATCATCAACAAATAACACCCTCTTGATAGTAAGGAGGCTTTTTCAAGTGCCTCCTACTTCACGAACAATTCTCGGATCCTTCGAAGCTCCCGAGCTTGACTTATAGTGAATGGCTTGGAGCTAATCCAGATTGTATCATCCTCTTAATATTGAGAAGAATTTGACCTCAAATTCAAAATGGAGGTTTTAAAGTGTTAAGAGTTTATCCACATCAAAAAGGAGTGATCTGCGTTGGGGAAACCTGCTCCAGGAAATGGGGAGCAAGTGGATGCAAAGGGTTGTTTGCTCATTGCCTTGGCCTGCGTTTGGCCAGTGGCAGTAGGCTGGGTGCACCTTGGATGCACCTTAGACACAAGATCATCCCCCCCCCCCACCCTTCACTAGTTTAGCCTGTGTTGGGTCTGTGGCAACACCCAAAACGTAGGTCAGGCGCACCTTGACCGAAAATCAGCTTTCAATGCACTCTTATACTTTACTGGTCCACCCCTTTTTTTGTCCTCTTTTTGGAATATTCCATTGAATCATCAAAAAGGTGCTTGTACAAATACTTTTATGCACCTTTTTCTTCACTTTTGAGGATCAAACAACCAATTTTTTACAAGAATTCCTCTTGAAGATTTGAATTTCTCCAAGAAAACTCAAGAACACCAAAACTTCAAAAATTGCTATCTCTTAAATCGTCGATTGAAATGCGACGAGATTTTGAACCAAGGTTAATTTCAACCTTATAAACACATTCCAAATGTCATTTTTCCCAAATTCTTCACTAAAAATTTCAAATCTTGCAACTAATTTTGAAATCGTCTATCCACTTTAAAGTTCTTCAAACCCAAATTTTCAATGATAGTATAAGGCTCAATATTACTCTGATTTAGCTCGAATTTCATATATGGTGTAATACCCCATACTTTTTCTAGCTAAAATTCATTCCTAGAATGTTAAGGGATAGCTTCCAAAATTAATAATATTTATTCCATGTTGAATTTTTAAGATTTTGACTTTTCATCGTGTGAAAAATTGAATAAGCTTTCCATCGATACCAAATTCGCCTAAATTCAACACTCAGTGAAGGAGTTATGGCATTTTTAAGTTGAAAGTGTGTCACCTGGACTCTCAGCGCGTTGCGGAACTAAGCAAATTGGCAGTGTTCAAATTCCAGTGAGACTCCATGATTCCACCGCATCACAGGGGAGTCCCATTTCATATTTGTCAATTTCCAGCAATCCTACGCAATAGTGGCGTGTCGCGCCAGTGGCCAAAATGGCAAAACTATAGGGCACCACGATAGCTCCGCATCACAAAAAAAGACTAGTTCCCATTCGTCCTTTTCTAATGAACCACCGTGATTGTGGCGCATCACGGTAGCCAGCCAAATCAGAAAATGCTATGTTTTCAGTTCCGTCCAGAGGTTTAAAGAGGGCATTTTGGTCAATTCCCAAGCCCTCAATCCATCCAAACATAAGATATAAGCCTATTCTAAGCACTTTAGGCTTATATTCATCAATTTTCTCTCAAACAAAAATCCTAGAGTTCAAAGCTTCTTCTCCAAGAAATCAAATTCCACCATGGTTTCTCCAAGAAAGCTTAAGATTGATGATTCCCAAGGCAAGATAATCAAGAATCCATCTTCAAGAACTCAAATAGGAATCAATAACTCAAGCTTCTTTATCTAATCATCAATCAAGGTATGTGAGGTTATGAACAAGGATACTCCTTTCATCCTTGTGCCCAAAACTTATTTTAAATTACAAAGTTATCTGATTTTATATGATTTTCTATGAAATTATAATTAGGGTTCATACCCAATGTTGCCATTTCCAAGATTATGAGATTTCAAGTGAATTATAAGTTGAATTGCACGTTTATTTTCATATTTTCATGCTCATTGCAGTAATTTCTAGATTTTGAGATGAATTATCATTGATTTTATTATCGAGCATGATTACTATGATATTTTGACATGAGTTTGATACATGGATTTTAAGCCCCAAGTTTATATGTCGAGATTTTGAGAAAAGATGATGCTTTAAGCGTCTTATGAGTTGATTATTTCAGTTTTACAATAAAGTTTTGATCTTTTAATCATCAGATTTGCTATGGAATCCACTTTATAGATTATTACAGATTACAGAACTCAGAACAGCTTTAAGTACAGATTTACTCAGATGATTGCATAATTGATTTTAGATAAACCCTTATGCTAGTTTTAAAAGTGAATTTCCAACTGAATGAGCGTAGCAAATAAAAAATGGAGTAGTATTTAGCACCGAGCGGGAAGTGTGGGTTTAGCGCATCCTGCTTCCATAGAACTACATAGCCAATGTAGGTACAGATTATCAGATTATTCCCACTTCTATATGGATGACAAACTTAGCTTGTGATCGATCACATGGGTAGGTTATACTCCCTGGCAAGAGTATGACACCTCTTCCCAACGTGAGGATTCTTTCTTAGAAGGACGAGATGTTGGACTCCATGTTGCTCGCATAGATTATGTCGGCTAAGAGAACCTCCCTTGCAGATTAGATTTACCCTATAATAAGCTTTTCAGAATAGTTTTAAAGTATATACCTTCAGATAAAGTATTTTTCCTAAATTTTTAAAGCTTACAGACTACAGATTCTAGAACAGAAAGAGTAACAGAAAAGATTTAAGAAAAACTAAGTGTTAAGGACCACAAGTTTTACTCAGATTATGCTTTACAGAAAGATATTAACTATAGTTTGCAGCTTTCAGATTTAGAGTGAGCCCTTTCTACACTTAGAGAGTATGATTTAAAGGGAGAATACAAGTACAGCTTTTAGAACTAAATGTTATGACTCTCTAGATTTATAAAGCATGATTTGCTTCTCATAATTATTATTTTTAGCATTTCAGATATTCCAGCTTATGTGAGTCATTTACATCTAGCATGTATTATTTTGCAAATTATGATGATGAGATGATGTTTTTACTTATCATTCACCCCCATATACTCAGTACATCCTCAAAGTACTAATCTACATAGATGTCTATGTGCTACATTGTCTCATAATGTAGGTATCAGCTCAGTTGTAGCACGTATACTATATTCAAATAGTTTGCTGATTTCAGCCAGCAGATGATGATTCCTCCTACTTCGGGGACTTTAGTTAGATATTATTGATGTACTTTATTTTCTTATTCATATGTATTGATTTGTGATAGTTGGATTCGCATCCCAGCTATCTATAGTCAGTATAGTAGAGTCTTCATATAGTCAGTTACAGTCAATCATGTAATTCCAGTCCCTCTTTTTAGACTTTATCTGAATGTAAAAGTAGTATTAATATTGTATTTTCCCAGATTCCATTATTATTATGTTTCCACACAGTAAACTCAATCATTTTATACATATTTTTCAGTTGCTTATGAGTTATGCCAGTAGAAGGGTTAGCTCGGGATCACTCGTGGTCCTAAGCACCGTGCCACGTCTTGGGATATATTTTTAGGGTTTTACATATGGACTCTAATAATGTTAGGGAATGTAAATCTAATACTAGAAACACAAGAAAACAAAGAAATCAAAAACTCAAAATTTAACCTAAGACCTAAAACGTGAATAGTAGCTTTTTTTGTGATTTTTGATTTTTTGAGACAACTAGACCCAAGATTGACTTCATAGAAACGAAATCATGCTCTGCTCTAATACCAAATGATATGAAATCAAATTACAAAAACTAAAGATGATATGAAAAGGTAAAGATAGTCTATAAGATAGATAATTAGACACGAGAAGATAGATAATTAGACACGAGAAAAGAAGTAACCAAGAACAAAAGAGTATGTCAAACTCCAATACCCTCAATTACAATCTAATCGAACACCTAATTCCTACAGTGACCAAGAGGGATATGAACGTTCTTTAAACCAATTTTTCTAAACCAAAGTTCAAAAAAAGTTGTCCAATACTCTCACTCAATAGAGAAGCATTCATTAATTCATCAATACTCAATCAAAATGAAGAGAATGAGCTAGCCTCAAAAGTATTTATATTTTAGGCTAATTATTACAATAGTAGGGCCCAAAATTGACCCAATTGCAAGAAAGGCCCACTAGGGGTTGTTTTGATCCGCTCTTGAAATGCTAGAGTCGATCAAAAGCGGATCCAAAATGCCTTGGGCGCAAGTCCTTTCCAAGGGGCTTTCTAGCCCTATTTTGCCTTCGCTTGCCTCCTCCAAAAATCCTTGGACCAATGTGAGGGTGATTATCAACAAATAATACCTTATTAATGGTAAGGAGGCTTCTTTAAGTACCTCCCACTTCATGAACAATCCTTAGATCCTTTAAGTCTTTCGGGCTTGACTTCTAGTGAATGGCTTGGAGCTAATTTAGAGTGTATCAGGGTCTTTGAAGTCCAAGTTCCTGATTTGATCCACTCCCTGTATGAACTTCACCAAGCACAAGTAATTCCTCTAATTTTTTAGCTTGATCATCTCGAAGCATCTCCCTGTGCTTAAAAGAACCTCCAACAATATTTAAAACATTAGCAAGAATGTAAAAAAAATTATTCACATTATCATGTTTCTACGCAACAGCTACAAGAGTCAATTGCAACTGATGATCAAAGCAATGTATGCAGTATGCTGAAGAATTATCATTCAAAATCAAAGTTTTAAGACCATTAATCTCTCCCTGCATGTTACTAGCTCCATCATGACCTTATCCTTGTATTTGGGATTGACTCAAAGAATGATCTAAAAGCAAAGAATAGATCGCTTCTTTCAACAACGTTGCAGATGTATCTTTAACATGAATAAGATCAAGAAATCGCTCAATAAGCTTACCCTCTTTGTTGGCATAACGCTGAACAAGTGTCATTTGTTCCTTATGAGAAATATCTTTAGACTCACCAATCAAAATTCTAAAGTAATCCTCATTTAAGTTTTCAATTATTGCTTTCACCATTTCTTTTGCACAAGAACTTACAATGTCTTTTTGAATATCCAGAGAAGTCATGGTGCTATTTTTTGAATCTATTTCTAATACAACATTTTTACTTCTTCCTTTTTGTATGCATACCACTTCAAAAGATCTAGAAAATTTCCTCTTTTTGTAGAAGTTACACACTCATTATGATCCCGAAAAGGCAAATATTCTTTCAAAGATATCTTGTCACATCAATCGAAGCATTCAAGCAAATACGATGTTCACCATTAATTTTATTGGACTGGTTATTAAGTGAGGATAAAATAGATTGTTTTGGATTCATCAAATCTAGCATCATCTTGAAACATTAATGATGAACACTATTCACTTCACCCACATATTTTTAAGCCTTCCTATGCCTTTGTTCCAACTTTGAAAACCTTCCGTTGTGAAAGATTTACTCACTTTTTTTACATATCCTCCGAGCTCATTTTTAAACAAGTAACAACATAATCAAAATGTTGCATCTTCTTTAATGCTATATTCTAACCATTGAGAATATGAAGGTTTAAACCATTCGGGATTAAAGTGGTGTGGTGTACCTCCAAAATCTCTTATGGAAAACTTAAATTTATCTGGTTGGCAAGGTTTTTTCTGTATGTAATATCTCCTCACCTAGTCACGTATATTTGGAGGAAATTCTGTAATTGATTTTCTTTCAGCAGGATCTAATTTAAGATCCAACTTTTCCAACTCTTTGTCGTTATTCGATACTCCAGAAAGATGGACGGGAAATGAAGAACTTGCCAAAGAAGAGCAAGGAGCAGTATCTGAAGAAATTTGAGGCTTGAAAAATTTTGTAATCATATTGTCACTTGCTTAAAGATCCTACGAATGAGAAAACACAAAATTTTCTACAAAATTATTTTACTGCCTTGCAATCACAAAATACAAAAAATATATATTGCAACAGAATTACAGATACAATTTATACCAAAGCACTTTAACCCGAAAATCAAAATCTAGGAAAAAATTAAAAATTTAGTCACAATTTATCGATCGCGACTCATGAATGTCGATGCAAAACTATGAGACATTTGAGACTAGCAATTAGCATCTGCGACATCTGAAAGTGAAATGGAAACCGCATTGTATAGCGTGGCAGAGCAGCAGAAGTCCAATTCTGATCTCTGGAAAGCAGCAGGCGGTGCAGACGTGCAATTCCCGAGCAGCCAGCGCCCGACGATGAGCCAACGGGCAATGACAGAGAGGAGTGACGAGTGTAACCGGGTGGCTGGTGTTGTTTGAAGAAACCCAAAGGGTTTTGTTAGTAAACACATTTTTTAACCTTCTTTAATTATTAGTTTATGCTTTTTTTTTTGAGTTTTTGTTGGTAAACATGTTTTCTTTACTTTTTTTAATTATTAACGGTTTATAGTTTTTTAAAAAAAAAATAGGAAGTGTACGAATTTTGGAAAAGAAAATAAAAAAAGCTTAAATAGTTAAACACTAAAGAGCAAAAAGCAAAAAAGCAAAAACTGCACTTAGTGAGGTTCAAACCTCCATCTCATGGACACAAGGCTTTCAAATATGACACACCTACCACTAGATCAAAGGTTCGAACATATATAATTATATACGTTTTTTGAATTTCTTAATTACAAGTATAGAGTCTACGTAAAAATTAGTGTGTTTGGTCACCCGCATAAAATATTATAGCTTCGCCCCTTTTGACTTGTGTGCAATTGAGCAATACAGACAATTTTACATATAAGATGGAATTTATTGTCAATTGAACAATTTCGAAGTAGCTGGCTAATACTCTAAACTCAATGCCCACAACTGATGCACGGTGGACAACAGAGGGCATTTAAAAAAAAAAAAAAAACTTTAATCGAGATAAAAAAATTCAAGACCAGGCTTGCAGGGTCATTCTTATAAACCACACCTTAAAAATAACATAGTGATTCACATGCAATTCCTACGTCGAATAATGAGAGATCATTTGCACCTATACGATGGATTCGGCTCCTCTCTATTTTCACTCTCTTTATTATTCTCAAATTTCTATCTTGATTGGTGGCATATGGCATAGCTCAAATTGAATGTATAAGATTTAATTATTCTAAATTAAATCTCTAATCATAGTTTAGATAATAAATACATTATATATTTAGTTTAAAAAAATATTATAATCCCATAATCTTAACAACATATTATCTTGTCCATAAAAATAACAACAAAAATCTTTTCTTCCTAATTTTTTTTCTTACGCATGGTCCATCTTCTAATTTTTATGTAAATTAACTTTTTTATTACATTTTAGGAACCTTCTCTTTAATAATTACTAGCAATTTTATTTTCTTTAAAATAGGCAAAATAAAATAGGAGATTCGATAATTTTTCCTATTATATGTCACCTATGTTCCCCCTATTTTATTTCACTTATTTTAAAGAAAATAAAATAGATAATTGTTAAAGAAAAAGTTTCAAAAAAAATAAATAAGAAAGCAATAAAAAAAAAAATTAGAATACGAGAGCAGAATATTCCTTCATTTTCTCCCTATTTATTTCACCTCTTTTAAAGAAACTAAAATATCTAATTTTTAAGAAAAAGTTTCAAAAAAGGTGATAAAAAATTAATCTAAAATAGAAGAGTTGATTATTTCTCCTACTTTATTTTACCTACTTTAAAGAAATTAAAATAGCTAATTGTTAAAGAAAAAGTTTCAAAAAAAAAAAATCAATGATAAAAAATCAATTTACAAAGAAATTAAAAGATGAAATTCTAGGAAAAGAAAGTCGAAAGAGAAAACTTTTTGTTGCTTTATTTATGGACATGTTGTTAAGATTGTGGGATCACAATATTTTTTAAAACTAAATATATAATGTATTTATTATCTAAACTATAGTTAGAGATTTACTTTAGAATAATTAAATATTACCCATTCAATTTAAATTATGTTATATATCACCAATCAAGATAGGGATTTGGAAAAAATAGAGAAAGTGGAAATGGAGAGAAGCCGAATTTGTATAGTATCATTTGATACCGTTGTTTAAATTTTGTCCTTGTTTAAAAAATGTGTACAAAAATAATTTCGATATTGATCACCCAAAAGAATGAAAAATTACCTTCTACAATACTATTGATTATGCAATGAGGAACCAAATCTTGACGAAATCAACTTAAATACACCAATTATCATTTCCAAAAACAGATTCATCATAGCTCGGCTGGTACCAAAGTGTCAAAATATTACGACTACAATCATCTTAATTCAACTAGTACAACATATAAATGTAAGTCCAACTAGTGGTGGAAACATAATTTTCGTCAAATTTGCTACTAGAAATGGAGTCCCTGGGTGAATATAGTAGCAAAAGCATCCATTCGAGTTTTGGGCAACCACAAACCAACCTCTAAAGCTCCATCCAAGTCCTTGCACTTACCAAGTGACATCGATACATTCTTCTCAACGTCATGTCCAACAAACTCATATTTTTCTGGCTTTCCCCAACCAAAATCTGCCTGATATAAGTCAAGTTTTGGCGATCCAACAATTGAAAGTAATCGATTCGTGTCTACAGCCATAAGTTCTTTGAACCACTCTCCAGTCAGAACAAATTTCTCATCCTTTGCCCTTTTTTGAATGGTTTCTCCAATTAATTCCACAGCGGTTGTAAAGCCTTCATTTCCAGCTAAGTCTACATGTCTTGTTTTTGTGATGTATGCTACTATGCAATTTCCAAAATAAGATGACGGAAGTGGTGGATCGAGTCGCGCTCTACAATTCGCTGCACATCCAAAGAATTCCATCCCATTCTCATCGATTTGGTCTCCAATTGCGTCCTGTGATTTTATCAAGCAAGTCCATACATAAGCACATGTGACTGTAAAAGATGTTACATGAATTGGATTCGACTTTTTTAACAATATTAGATTCTTGAGCTTCTCTATGTCATCCCTTCTTATAATAAATGTAGCTTGAACCTTATTAGAAGGGTTCATAACGTCACGCATCTCTATGGTAAAGTTATTCCTTAATTGGACCCACATTAACTTCCCAAGTTCATAAGGGTCTTTGATTATTGACCTATCATAACATGGAACGAACTCATTTGCTAAGTGTTGTTCATCTCTATTGAATTTGTTAAGCAAAGCCCAAGCCTTTATGAACCCTACTATGGTAGCACCATCACCCAGTACGTGATGGTTGGTGAAACCAATAGATACGCCATGATTCGGAAAAAGTGTCACTTGAATGGCGAAGACGGGGCCTAACTGGACCCCGGGTGCATCCTTAGGTTCTCCTAATAGAGGAACAAAGGAATAAAGATCCTTTACATCTTTTTGATGGTTACCAATAAGAAAATTGAAATCCGCATCACTCTCAGAAATGGTAACAGATACAGAATCTCCTGTTACATAACGCAATTCAGGATAACCACTTGAATCAAGCGGGCAAACAATGTTGCCCGCTAAGGGCATATAGTGTTTGAGAGTGAGGGAGAGTGAATCTTTAAGAGGAATAATATTTTGGGCGAATTCCGATTTGGAAATAGGGAGTTTGTAGAATAAAACCCGACGGACACGATTAAGAGTTAACCAAATATGATCAAAATAAGTAAGAGGGAGTGTCAACTCAGCTGCACTGCCAGTAGATGGTGCAACTTGGCATTGCTCAATAACCTTAGCCATGGTTGTTTGGTTAAGAAAATAGAGTAGGTTTGGCTAATATAAATATATAGAAATTGCACATATTAGATGAATTCAATTGATGAAAAGTTTGCTCTGATATGTACCAAACTAGCAGACAAAAGAAAAACTGACAACACGTGTATTGGACTTGTACATATGGAAATCAATGTGTGGTTGATATTGGAGTAAACCTTATCCCTGCCTACAGAAAATAAAGCAAACGTGAGGGCTAAGATGAAAAGAAGTTGTTTCGTCGGTCGTAATTTATGTTACATTATTTAACTTGAAAGAAAGTTTAAAGAAAAAAAAAAAGAATATTATTGGAATTTATTGTTCAAAAATAAATCTTAAACATTTATGTAACTATAACTCATTTTGTTAAGAATGAAGAATTTTAAAGTTAAATTATTTATAATTAAAGAAATATAACACCTTTTAAGAAAAGACTAAAATTAAAAATTACAAAAATATACAACTTATGTTTTCAATATTATCAAAAATCTTAACTTCCTAAATATATTACAAGAATTCCAATATACACACAGAATGCTATGTATAGGTCGATTATGTTATGTATATTAATGAAGAGAGAGAGTAAAGTACTTTAAAAAGTGAAAGAAAGTGTAATTACTTTCAGGGTTGGTATTTATGTTATTTATACAAAATAAAAATGTGCAACATAAATACCTTGAATTCTGTAAGAAAAAAATTCATGCATACTAACACGTTGCCTTCCCGGAATGTCCTCTTTATAACCATCTTCACCATAAGAGAAAAGTAAAGGATATTGTAGGCCTAAGTATGTAGCATTCAGTTCATTGATCCTTTGCAACTGTCCAGATTGTGTTTCTATAATGATATCACGATCAAATCTAGAAACATTAATATCTCCAACCACCAAAGCAGCTACTTCTGGTATTGTTGGTAGGTTGTATCTTCTACCATCAGTACCTCTTTTTCCTATTAGTTTCAACTTCACATTGGAGCAGTCATTTTCTTGGAATCTATCTCTCACCATTCAAAAAGTCTTGGCCAACACATTATTGTCATCAAGCATTTGTTTTAAATCAGCAACAATTTCAACATGAAGCTTATTAACATCCTGTCCATTACTATAAAAGACATATAATATTAAAACTTTATCTTCTAAAGAAAATATATTATATTAGTAAGATCTTTAAAGTAATTTTTAATTTCATAGGATTATATAATGATGTTACAATACTTACCCGACTGCATTAATTCTATTTGAAACTTCATTTTCTACATCATAAATATATAGCTGTGCAAATTTTGGAGTAGATCCTTCAGGAGGTAGTAAGCTACCAATTTGATGATAATTTTGTCCAAATAATCTAAATGTTCTTGGCCCTCGTGTCTAATTGATTGAGGCAACCATCTTTTCTTCCATTGATGTAAATGAGAACATAAAATTATAACTCCTTATTTTGTCTCGAAAATGACTACATTTAGGTCCTATAGTAAAAAAAATTGCATAATGAAGAAGGTTAATATAGGTAGATATGAATATGGTGTATTAAAACCGATGATTCTCTAACCTGATCCAAACAATAGTTTTTCCAAAATTTGAGGAGGCTTCCTAAGGTATGGAAGCTTTATTATTCCTTGTTGACAGCACAACGTGAAAATTATTTTTTTTTTATTTGTAATGCTTGTGTGTTCTTTCTTCGTACCAAAAAATAGCTCCACAGTTTCCACATTCATATGTAGCATCTCCTATATCCCAATATTCTATAATTACAGGTGTATATAGTTAAAGAAATAACATTATAGGTTTAGTTGATCAAATTATTTTATCTTAAATGAGGAGTTTTTCAGAAGAACCTTCAATGCAAATGTCGCCACATTCAACATCAACATCTATAGAAAGTGGTGGCAAAACCAATTAATACATTTGAATTTTTGATATTTATTTATATTTATCAAGATAGTTTTATATCTAATTAGTAAGAGAAGTAAGAGAAGTATGATTGTCACACCTGGATACTCTTCTTCTTCTTCTTCTATGTTATGTTGAAGTTGTTCTGTTATGTACATAAATTTATGATTGTATATAGATGTAAATGTAATAATCTTCTTGTAAATTAAAGATTGTTGATTCAAAAACTCACTTCTAATATAATGTAGTTTTTAAAAATAAATCAATATTTTTTAGGAACATACCTTGTACGACAGTGTTGTTTATTGTTGCCTTGATTTTTAGTAAGAATGATACACTAATTAGCTGTTTGTATTGCAATGTATTTTATTTTTAACTGATAACTCATGAGAACTTAAAATACTTACCTTCCATTATTGAAGTTTCATTTAAATCTGGAAGAGAATTAAGTGTTTGTACATCTACAAATTAAATAAAATATATTACTATATTATTTGCAAAATCATATTGAAGTAACAAAGTTTTAACTTAGGATCTAGTTCAGATGAAAAATTTAAAGCACTAATAAAGTTGTATTACCTTTAGGTAATACATTTAGATCAGGCAATATGTTGTTACCATGCATACCTATATAAGAAGAGTATTAGAAAGTAAGTTTTAAATTATATTAAATCAAGAATTTTGTCGCTCACCATTTGTTATATCAGCCAATGGTGGTAGTATTTCTCTGCTCTCAGCAGAATGATTTCTGTACTTTGAGGATTCACCTTTTCCTGTAGAAGACATTTGTATGTTATTTTAGTTCATCCCTTAAGAAAAAATCAATTGTTTCTAGCAATATTAAAATAATTTCTGATGTTGCATATAAATTAGAGATGTGAGTGGTAATCAAAGATGATACCTTTGTTAAAATTACTTTGTCTGCACCGTTTTTGATTCTGTATATTGCATCTGCTTAGTACTGAAACAGATTTCTTTTTATTTTTCATATATAAGGACTTCAGAATTTTGATGTAATATGCAAATTTGAAAGATTTTAAAAGAAAGATGAAAGCTGGTGATAATTTTGACAGAGGAACCATAAGTAATTTGAAATATCAATTGTTATTGACACTTTCAATCCAGGTTATTACTATGTAACTGCCATTTTTAAACTTTTAATGAATAAAGTTTGATTTTGCACTATCGGTACATCAGTTTCATAAGAGTTCACAAGGATAATAATAATAAGTTTAATACAGTAATTAAAATTTATGAAAAAATATAAATATATGAAAAAAAACATCATGCCATTGTTCTTACATATGGTAATGTCTACATAGTTATAACGGTAATTATTTAGAGTGTGCATGGAATGTATTACTTACACCGTTGCTAATATTACTAATGTATTCATATCACAATGACAAATATCTATGACAAAAAGCTTATAGTTTCTTAGTCCAAAGTACAAAATATGATAGTGGGTATAGCATCTTAGAGGTTGGTGTTTATTGAGGTTGCAATCAACAACATTTGCTTGTGGAAAATGACAATAGGATAATTTGAGATATTTTCAAATTCCAAGTAAAAATAGAGATGATAAGTTGAGTTTCAAAGTTTAACTTTTATCTGTAGATAAATAACTTTTACATGATCAGTAAAATTCAGTCGACTAGCTCTTATTATGGATGGTTATCATTAATTATGTACCTTTTAGATGATCTGATAACATAAGAAGATTTTCATTATTTATGTGATTAATTCTAAAGTACGATTAAGATTATTTCTTTGTAGGAACGGCAAAAAATTATAGGCTGCCACAGAGACAAATACAAATTTACACCAGCAAGTGTATTATCATAGTTTGGGTACTGATCAATCTGATGATATATTATGTTGGAAAGATCCAGAAAATCTAAAGCATAGACATACAACTTCAATGACTGAAGATGGACAGGTAATTCTAAATGTACATTACTAAAGCAGTCAATTTAATGTTTCTTTCTTTGTAGCTGAGTAAAAGAATTGTACTTTTGAAATCTACTGCTTTTTTCTATAATGGTGGCGTCTTAGTCAGTTTGTAGGCATCTTGACTACTATGAATACTTGTTATCTCCAAGCAACACATTATGCCTAAATAGAACAAATTGATTCTACCTTAAGCACATGGATTCAAGAACCAATCTGAGTAGACGGCCTTCTTAACTTGCTGCAGTGTGCTGTTTTCTTACAACTACAACTACTACTGCTCCACTTCGCTTGTTTCCACTCTCAGTCACACTCTTAGAAGATCAAACACCCACTCTACTAAAAATAGAACTATTTCAAGTAAGCAAACTTGTACATGTACAACAAAAACAACTGACCATCATTAATGTGAGCCTTTCTGCTTCTCTACATTTCACGGATTTCTCCATGACCATTCTGCTTAGCTACAGCCAGCCCCTACATATATCTATCTATTTAGTGACAAATATAATGTGCTAACTACTAAATAGTCGAATATATATATGATATATGATATCACTGCATAAATGAGTGGTATAATCGGTTGAAAGAATTCCTAAAATAAAAGAGGACTTGGCAATGGGTACTCAGAAGATCTAATCTGAAATTAGATGTATTTAGCTTTGGTGTCCTAATAGTATAGATCTTAAGCAGGAATCAAAACAAAGGATTCTCTCATCCAGACCATCATCATAATATTTTAACATGTACGAACTCTTATTGTCTATCTCATATGGTGCAAAAATAATGTTAGTAAAACTTTTAGTATCTCATCTAAGTGCATGATATCAAAATTTCATTGTTGGATTCTTTTTAAAGAACATAGATTTTTGGAACTATTAAGTATACATCTCAGGGACTCATGCAACATGTGTGAAATACAAAGATCAGTCCATGTATGTCTACTATGTGTGTGTCCAGATGATATGCCTAGTATAACATCAATTGTGCTGATGTTGGGTAGGTATTTCTAATTGCCCAAGCCTAAACAATCAGGATTTTTAGTGGCATAAAGCCATCTACTTTGACGTCAAAGTATTTTGCGGAAGCAGAGATTGTAATTACTAATTTAGCAACTGACTAATATTTTTAGTTACCTCGATAGTGCTATTGTAAATTTAACAACTGATGTACGAACTACCACTAATCATTTGAATTATTAACTTGATTTATTATGATTTTTTCATTCATTGTTTAGTTCAGTTTCATCAATGAGCCAGCTTATGTTGTGACCATTTATCTGGTTCGAAACCACACGTGGTTTCAGTCGAGCTTGTAGAATACCTCTCTTGTGTGATTTGCTCGCTAGTGGCTATTACACTTAAGTGAGGTTTACCCTGTGTGCACCCAAAGAATAGCGATTGTGGGTTCCCTTTTCATAGAAATAAATAAGAAGATGATACCGTATTTCTAAACTTGCTTGTGCATCCTTTGTTCCGAGTTATCAGTAAACTCCTATGTTGTCATATTTAGAGAATGATATACTTTGTTAATTCATATTTTGTACCCTAGTTTGGCACACATTTAAGACCCGTGCAAAGATTCATAACTTTTATTTGGAGCTTTCTTGATAATCACAAGTTCTTAGAGGTTGGTGTTTATGAAGTTGTTTTACTTTTCCTTTGTTAATTTGAGATCACAGCATAGCTTGAATAAAATTGGTAAAATATATTATTGTATTTGTAACTGGTACAGACTCCCATGATAAACATGATTGCTGGTGGGGCAGCTGCACGTCCATTTGTAACCCACCACAAAGATTTGAATATGCTAGAGTCTCAAGGGCTAAATATGTGAGAATTTAGTTTGAATGCTGATAAATCATCAGTCGAAGTTCCAAATAATGTGCATAATTCAACTAAGTCAGTGATGGGTACTATGTCAGACACTATTTTGACAGAAAGATATGTTGCTGAAGGACAGAATGCATATGCAGTTGGTAAATCAGTAGAGGTTAATCTCATGGATGAAAAGGTATTGCTGGCTTGCACAGTCCGCATAATTCAACCTGGTTCTGGTGGTAGAATCAGGATTAGTTCTACGGTTAGTAATACTTGAATAGTGTGTAAGCTGTTTTTGAATTCTGTCACTTCATCCTCCTAGTATATAGTTGTTTTCTAATTTGGTTTATTGATTCCAGTTCCTAATGCACCTCAGAATCATTCCATCTATCATTTATATCATCCACAACAATGTGCAGTTTCCTACATTGACTTATGTGGATACATCGACTTAACAATTGTTCCATATTTGCCTAGTGTTCAACACAGGTGAAAAGTTATGGAGAGGCAATAGTGAAAAGATATTTTGCTGAACAGTATCGTTGGTTTTTATGCATTTAGAAGTTATGGTTTCATCATTTTTTTGCCACAGTTTCTTATTTTCATCATATCTTTTTGTCATTCCACCTTCTATTTATTTGTTATTATCTGTTGTCTTGTATTTTCACTATCATATTATGTTATTGTAGTTATTGTGTATTACTATTTGTTGATGGTTAAAGTTTGTTTCTTCTGTGCAGGTATGAATCAGTTCAAGCCTATTTTCTTGGGTATTGTAAACCTAATAGTCCATTGAGCAAACTTAAGTGTGCTTGCGATACACAGAAGTGTATTCATGCTGGTGGCAAATATAACTATCTAGATGATGTTGGTAAGGACACTTACCATCACACTTTCTTTGAGATGCTTGGTAATTGATCATTTGGGGATTATTTCAAGAAAGAGGCTATTGGATGGGCCTGGGAACTCCTTACATAGGCAAGTTTTATCCTGATTAATAGTAATATTTTTAAAAATAATTTTCAGTTATGCTCCTAGCATATATGCTGTATGATCAAGAAATGGCAGATGTTGACTTATAAAAATTATTTCTCCTTATTTGATGATTTTTGTCCAGGTATACAGACTGCCAAGTGAAAGGACTTACGCAACTTATTTTGACGGTAATAAGAATCTGGCCTTTTAGCTGATAATGATGCTAGAGACCTATGGCTTCAGTTCCTTACCACTAGCAGGATGCTACCTTTCGATTGCAAAGTATGTTATCACACTATTTCTTCTATTCTATCATCTTGTTCAAACTCATCAATTTCTGTTTGGTGCATCTGTAATTCATTAAACTAAATCTTTCAATGAGGTAATTTTCTCAGTATACTTGATATTTTTGAAAGCCATGAATCTTATTGAATCTTTAGAAGCATGTTTAGTTATGTGGACATTATGTGGACATTACAATTTTGGATAAATTTTTCGATGAAGTGAGGCGGGGACAGTGATAAGTATCATTTTTGCCTTGAAAAATAAATGTTCTTTTTGTTGATAAAAGGAGCAAAATAGTGGTCATCATAATTCAAGTGGAGAAGAGTATCTATTGATAGGAACTTATGGGAGCAGTGATAAGTATCATTTTCACATTGTAAAAATTAAGTATTCTTTTTTTCTGGTAAGAAAATCAAGAAGTTGTATCCATCATTTAAGTGGAGAAAGGTAAAGGACAGGTTCGTTAATATTTGAGTTTTGAAATTTGAAATGATAGATTCCCCATTAAAAAAAGGAAGAAAACAAAAGAAATAACTCATACTGCTATAAATTGTATTTGTCATATGAATTAAATACAATGACATACATGTTATTAGTTTTTCTTTATCATATTCCTGAGCTAAAAATTTTCTTTTTCTTCAGGGTATTGTCTATGTTGTTGATAGTGGGTTCTCAAAACAACAATTCTACAACCCGGTATTTTATTTCTCTCTATTTGACTTGACTTTTGTTTCATGCTTTCTGATCAGCTTGTTTTGTCTGATCTTACTGATGTTATTATGCTAAATTTCTACATACATCAATATTGGACCTCATTTAGTTGCAGTTTTAAAAGAAAAACTGATGCAGATGTATAAACTTTACAAATACATGAAAAGCA
The DNA here is from genome assembly GCF_002878395.1 of Capsicum annuum. Lineage (NCBI taxonomy): Eukaryota > Viridiplantae > Streptophyta > Magnoliopsida > Solanales > Solanaceae > Capsicum > Capsicum annuum. Next base: position 8,402,812 of record NC_061120.1, on the reverse strand, counting down.
TAAAAATTAGATTCATACAGTAAATTAATTAATATTAAAACACAGTGTTAATATAAGGAATGAAAAACGTTGATATGATAAGAGTCATGATTCTTAAAAGAAATAAAACAAAACACAAAACTAAAACTAATTCAGCATCATACCTAAATCTAGATTGCTAGAAATTTACAAAATGTAGCTAAGTTTTTAAAGAAAAATCATCACGTCCACTTCTTTAGGGATTCTTCTCCTTCTTAATAACCTTCTTGGCCTTGTTACTGGATAGTTGGTCAACATCATCAGTAACTTCTGATATATGTCCTCCATTTTTTATCTGCCTCTCTTTGAAAGAGATCTTCTCGTTATCATACACGGAATCCTAAGACAAAAAGGAGAATAGTAAAGGTTTATTTAAAAAATACATAAATATAGCAATATCCATTATCAATTTTTATTTTGAATACCTTCTTAGCATCTGAGCCTTCTTCAACATTGAAATGTTCCTATTTTTAAAAATAAAAAGGATTAAACACCTCTTTTAGTGATAAAATTAACATGCCACTATAAATGACTCTTTTTGCTGGTAAAATCATACATACAGTGAAAACATCTTCTTTTATTGACTTTTTGTATTGATTTATCAGTTTTTTGTCGTCATTGATCTTCGCAACTCCATAGACTCAAGCATGTGATTCAATATTTTCTTGTTTAACATTCACTCTAAACATGATGATTCTATCAAGAAGAACATCCAATTCGATCGGATTGGAACACTCGTACGGAGAATAAAATATAATAAGTTATTAGTTTTATTAGTGTTAGGATTCATAAAACAATGTTAAAAAATAACATACCTTTAAAGGACAATCTTTTAATTCAGAAGCAAATTTCAATTAGTGTGATTGCTTCGTTGTCCCAAAGCAATAAAGAGACGACCCCAGTATCATCCATCACCTTAATCTGAACCCTATACCTGATAGTATTTTTGGTTTAAATATAAAATCTAGATAAAATTTCTTGTGATAAGCAAATAATATTAAGCTTAAACCTATGAGTAGCTGTTTGATAATCATGACCACATTTCTTACAGTGAAATGTATTTTTGGCAACTTTTTCAACACTCTTCTGGCACTTGATGCAACCTAGATATGACCAATTATTTTTAAGTTCCAAATTCACTACTTTTGCAACAATCCACAAATGCCCAACCTGTAAAAAAAAAAAATAGTCATAGAACAGTTTGTCATATATTGCATATAGATAAGCTGGTTGAGATATAGTGTGAAATTAATATAGAGACTTTTTCCTACACAGAATCAAGCAATTCTTTAACAATTTTAAGTTGTACAGTTCCAACACCAATACTTCAGAAATAGAAAGACTACGTTGAGATATTGTTTGACTTAGCATTTCAGGGGTAGCTTCGGACACACTTCCTAATCTGCACCTTTTATATTAGTGATGCATGTAATTTTTATTTTAGTATGGACATAAAAGTAATGTAGTATAAAACAAAAACCTTGATTTAAAATCATTAACTTGGGGAAGGTCTGGATTAATCCAAAGCTTGGAGGAATTTCATGTATTCTGTACGGAATATACCCCTGTAAACTTAAACATAGTGTTAGACCAGTAATTTTTTTAAAACTGAATATGATATTTGAAGTGTAAGTTAGATTGTTGATATACCTTGAAATTTATGCACTCTTATAAGCTGCATAACTACGATGACAGGTTCATCGATCAAATTGTGCAAGTGGGGTATGATTTTATCAACAAACTCCCCCCAAAATGTTGTTGTAATTGTCTTCCTTCTGCATTAATAATCAAATATTAGAAATTAAGATGTAGAAAAATATTAAAAATTAGTAATTGAATCATAATCTTACTCATGATCTTCGATAACAACATTCAAAAATTGACTTGTTGTACCATTTCAGAGCTGATGAGTTTGTTTTTCAGCATGACAAACAACTTGTCTGATGACATCTGCAAGATAGACATATTTATACAAAAAAATTCAAATAGTGATGTTTTGGTAAAAAAAATTATTAAGAGTAACACAGGAAAAAAATATTACCAAACAGTTGAGTGTCATCAATGTCAATGTGATTTTTCAAATCATTAAATAATCAAAAGTTGAAAATATTTAAACCAAAAGCTGGATCGGTTGTATCCCCACAACAATTGTCTTGGGTGTAAACTCCAGCTTAAACTTATGTGCAGTTGTTTTGTAATGCATATTGTTAGGCTCAAGAAAAAAAGTATTCATAAGATACAATCCCATTTATTTTATTGCATTTTTTTCTTCTCTGAAACGATGGACAACAGATTGGGGAATTGTTGCATGAATTCTTTCTCCCTACAAAACAAATAAATAAGTGAGAAATTAAAGTCAGGATTAACAATTCAGTATTGGTGTAGTAAATAGAAAATTATTGAATAATTTGAAATACCTTTTCATCTTGAAGCACTAACTCAATTGATAGAAAAAAATTTGATTTGTCCCTTGGTGTAGCATGTCACATACGTACAACCCTTACTTTGAAGTTTCAATCCATTTTGTAATTTGAAATTTCACTAATATAATAAACTCTTGCCATGTTTTAGAAGATGTGTTTTTAGAAAAATGGAGTTTAGAAAAGTTTGTATGCGTTGGATATGTACTTATATGAGGAAGTTTTAAACATTCAATAAGAACACTGCGTAGAAACTTATTTTGCAGTTTGCAAGAAAAGAGGGAATGTGGTTTATTAAAAATTAAAATTGTATAAAAAGAACTTACAAACTGTTAAAACAGTGAAAACGTGAGTATGTGGGTATGAATGTCACGTTTTTTGTAAAAATCCTATAATCTTTTTAAATTTTTAATGTATTTTTTAAAATTATTATTATAAATAATAAATAGGTGTTTTAATAGAAGAAAGTTTTAAACATTGAAATAGAATACTCCGTGAAATCTTGCAGTTTACTTGAAAATAGGGAATGTGGTTTATTAAAAGTTAAAATTGTATAAAAAGAAGTTAACAAACTGTTAAAACACTGTAGGTTGGGTATGTCGGTATGAATGTCATAGTTAGCGTAAAAGCCCTGTAATCTTTTTGATTTTTTAATGTATTTTTTAAAATTATTATTATAAATAATAAATAGGTGTTTTTATTTTAAAAAATAATTCCTTGTGTTTTGTATTAATGTATGTATTTATATTTATGTGGATCTTTTTTTAAAAAAGTATGAAATAGGAATGTAAATATTAATAGATAATAATTTAAATTTTTTAGAAGAGATTTTTGTCAAATTTGCTTTAAAATAGGGAATGTGATTGTGCTTTTAAATAAAAATTTGTATTTAAAATATAAGCTATAAACAAAGTGTGTTGGTTTTTGTGATTGTGGGGGGAGAAGTGTGTTGGTTTTTGTGATTGTGGGGGGAGAGTATTAGGAAACGTGGGTATAGAAAATGTCCGTTTGAAGATATATTTGTTCTGAAAGTGGGATTAGTAGAAAACGTGGGTGGGTATACATGTGCCATACATGTGATGTTCAAAACACATTATCTTCTTTATTTATTAATTTAATTTTTTAAAAATAAATTATTTTAAATGTTAAATAGTAGCTGTTTTACTTCCACAATTAACTCCTCTAATGAATGTATTTATGCACTTGTATGAATTTATTTAAAAAAAAAAAATCATGCTTGTGAGATGATTATCAAGAATGTGAATATGTAATATGAATATAATTTGACTTTTCAATAACAGTTATGATTTTATTATTTATTTATTTACATAAATAAATTTGTAATTACTTAATAAAGACTTTAACAATAATTGAAAAATGAATTTAGTAGTAAGATTTTGCAGATAGCAGAGATATGTTTGTTTTAAATAATTAAAAAAAGAAAAGAAATATAAATATAAATATTAAAATGTAAAAAGTTAAACTCCCTTGAAAATAGGGAATGTGATTCTCCTTTATAAGACGACTTGTATCTAAAAAAATTAGTAACTAAAAAGTAAATGTGTTCTTTTCGTGGCTTTGTGGGAGATTAATTAGGAACTTGGTTTTAAGATTATAATAAAAAATACAGAAATAATTTAAAAATAATAACGTATTTTTTAATTTAATGGTCCTAACTATTTACTCTACTTTGACTCCTGTACGAAAAGTAGCATACATATTTAAACTGTTATATAGTGTAATATTTCATTGGTTCTACCAAAAAAAATATATATTTCATTGCTGTAAAATTATTATTTTAGTATTTCTTGTATTATTATTGTGGAAAGTATTTCATATTTCTCGTTGATATTTTGAAAAATCAGATGAAAAACCTCATGAACCGGAGCTTGAATGTTTAGAATTTAACATGTTCTATCAACATGGAAATGGAAAAAGCAATGGAAGTTGCGTTGAATGAAGAAGTTTTACCTTGAAATTTTGTATTTAGAAGTTTTAGAGATAATTATCAAGTGAGAAAGCTGCTCTTTTGTGACTCTACTTACGAAACTACTCCTTATATTGTGCTACTTATTATTAGACGTGGAAAGAAATGTAATTGTGAAACTATTCCTGAATTAGTAGATGTAATTTAATTTATTTGTTATTTTAATTTTTTATTTAATTTACTTGGCAGTAGTAGTTAGATTGATGGATTTACCCTTGTTTCTTGTGTTTGATGTATGAAATATAAATTCCAATTGATTTGAACAAATATTTTAGAAAGAGTATTTGACATGGATAATAACTATCAAATTTTATTAAGATTTTAAATTAAATGATAATAGTGACTATAACTATAAATATGTACTATAGAAGTCTGATAATTTGCTCAAATGAAGAATCGTGCTAATTATCTAATAAATAAATATCAAAATTTTGAATTTAAAAATAACAATTACTAACTAACTAAAATCTAATTTTAACTAAATTGTCCTAATAAGTAAAACTTGGCTCAATAATATGGTGCCACTTGGCATATATGTATGTATATATATATATATGTGTGTGTGTATATATATATATAGATAGATAGATAGATTTTCTACGCCATATATATTTATTAAAATAGTATATATTTCAAAATATTATTTTTATAATATTATTTATATTATTTAAATTAATTTTTTGCATACTTCAAGGGATGATATCATTTTCATAATTTTTTTTAAAAAATTTGGAATGACTTTTTGGTTATAATAATCTTCTTTTATATAAGTTGCTTGATTACTAATTGATTATTCAATTGTATCTCTTAATATAATCTCATTATTTAAATTCGTTATATACTTAGAGGGATGACATTTTTTTTTTCAATATTTTTTTATTTTAAAATGACTATAATATTTATTATATAAATTGTTTGATTATAATTAATTGAAAAATACATGATTTTAGCGTCATACTTTTTAACAATAATATCAATATATACAACTTTTGAAAGAATTGATTTTTACCACAATATGAAATATGAAATAATATTGAATATTTAAATAATTAACAAAACAACTTTAATAAATAAATAATTAATAAAACATAAAATAATATGAAATAATTAACTACTAATCTTAATAAAAAATAATTGAAAAATCATATGAGTTTTCATCCAATAGGAATGAATATTAATTATTTTTTACCACAATATGAAATATGAAATAATATTAAATATTTAAATAATCAAAAAAAATAGTTTTTGGTTATAAAATGATAGTTTTTTGTTGTCAAATATCAAGTAGCTAGTTCTTAAGATGCCACTTGGCACAATTCTATGCTAGACTATTTTGCTTTATTATATATATAGATATGAAACATGAAATAATGTTAAATATTTAAATAATCAACAAAATATTTTTTTTGTTATAAAATGATAGCTTTTTATTGTCAAATATCAAGTAGTTAGTTCTTAAGATGCCACTTGGCACAATTCTAGGCTAAACTATTTTGCTTTATTATATATATATAGATAGATATGAAATTTTGAATTGAACTCTAATTATTGTAATTACATACATGTGACTTTTATTAAAATAATTGTGTTGCTTGTTTGAGCATATTAATTAGGTATTAATATACTTTTCTATCTTTAAATTTAAATTTTAAAAATTAAATACTTTTATGTATAATCAATATTTGGTTTTATCTATAGTTTGACTTTTATTATCATACGTTAAAAGACTTACTTATTTTTAATATATTATATACCCTTCTATTCTTTAGGATGTATTTTTTTGTTTTTTTTTTTATTATTACATTATTTACTATGTATATTATTATTTTTTGGCGCGATTCTTTTGACATGTCATCTGTCTTAATATTTATGACTCCTATTTTTATTTTAATAATATAGAAGATCCAAATTTAATAATTTTAAAAATTTGAATGAAAATTTGAGAACACAAATGGCACTAATGTTTTACTATTTTTTTTTTTGGGAAAATTTTAAAATTAGCAACTATAGAGCCTTAATTATAACTTTTCTAACAACGGTTTCAAAATTACAAAAAATAGCAATATGTATTTTGTATTTGAGTAAATTGTTGCTAGTTTATCACATATACAACAAAATATTTTGTTCCTAATATATCACTAATCAGTTTGAGTTTTAATTTGGGAAAAACGGTTCCCTGATTTACGAAACAATTAATTGGTAGATTCCCTTACCATTTAAAACTTTTTTATTTTTCATTAAACGTTAAATTATAACAATTAATTCAAATTCAAAAAACATTTTCCATAATCAGAAACTCAAAATCAAATCCAAAAATAAAGATTCAAATTCAAAAATATTTTATTAAATGTTTTTTTTATCGACTTAGCATTGTGAAGCACATTTAAAAATACAACTGTGCAATAACGGGTATGGGTCAGGAAAGTTTATACTATTTGTGATTTTATTATAATTATAGTAAAAAATTTGTTGAAGAAATTGTACCAAAAATCTATAATTGTTCGCGGGATTCAAAAAATGATGTAGTATGTCAATTTTATCAGATTTCGAAAGAAATTGTTTAAGCGTTTTCTTTACAATTTCAAATATGTCGTTGTTGTTCTAAAGTTTGAAAGTTGAGAAGCAATTTTAAAACGTTAATCTGATAATTTTTTTGTGGTAATCATGTTTCGATTAAATTTTGTTTGTTTGAATTCGCTTGGAAGTTTTGTATTAACGAATGTGTAGTTGTGTATACTATGCATTAGATATTTAAATTGATTTTTACTATTTTGTAGATTTGTATAGATTGAAGATGGGAAGCATTGCAGTTCTTGTTAAAAACTTAGGTAGATGGAATTATGAGCAACAATATGAAGAGTACGTCAGTGATGCGATATTGTTGAGCGTAAACGCTACATATGACCAGCTGTACATGGTACTTGTTTCTCATATTGATGTTAATGCATTGAAATCGAATATCAATTAACAGATAATGCAGTGAAAATACGTATACATAATGATATAGGTTTGAAGGTCTACATTATGCAGAAAAAAGAATTGAAGGATTTGAGTAATTTGCCTTTGTATGTAAGTGTTTCTAATAAGGATAGTTTTAGCAAAATAGTAAGTTCATCATTGTTTAATTCGAAAAGTCTAAGATGCCTGTCAATGCGAGTAACGTGATAAATACAAGTACTCAAAGAGCATTAATAGTTACTCCTTCAGAAGAATGTTTGGATGTATTTGAAATGGATACAACGAGAGTTATTATCTCCGACCCACATCACAAACATATTGAGGTTGAACAACTTTATGTCTCAAGAAGAGTACTAAAATCTGTTATGAAGGACTATGCAATTCGGGATAAGTTTCAAACACTAACTGTAAGATTGAGTAAAACCTAGTAAGTGTATTATGCATTTTGTTATTTATCATTTTCAGTTGGTTGATTGTATTTGAATATATGTATTTTTTTTATTTGCAGTTATACATTGTTGTGCAGATTCGGTAATTGTCCTTTTTTTATTTCGTGCATCTGGTATCGGTGAATCTGGAATGTTTAAGGTGAGAGAATTTTTACCAGAGCATACCTGTCTGATCAAGGATAAAATTTATCCAAAATTGCATGCTCCTAGTAAGTTCATTGGTGGTATAGTCAAACAAAAGTTTAAATACCACAAACGGGAATATAGTCCATCTGAAATCAAAAGTGACATGAAGGAAGACATGGATATGGATTTAACATATATTATGTGTTGGCGAGCCAAGGAACATGCACTTGAAGAGTTAAGAGAAAAACCAGCGGCATCATACGGGAAACTACCTGCATACATGCATGTGTTAAACACTAGTTATCCCGGTTCTCATATAAGAATGAAAAAGAATGAAGACAATGAGTTTTTATATATATTTATAGCACTAAATGCCTTCATTCAAGGGTTCGAGTATTGTAGACCTGTCATAGTTGTTGATGTAAGTTATCTAAGAGGAGTGGTTACTTGAACTTTCATAGCTGCATGTATCATGGATGGAGCTGGTAAGATATTTAATTATAAATGTATTTGACTACAAATATGTTCCCAGATGTATGTATTTATAATATACACACACACATATATATATATATATATATATACATACATACATATATATATATATATACATATACATATATATATATTGTTTATGTAATGAGATGCATTTATTAGTGTTGTCAGAAAAATGTATTTAAAATATACATATGCATTAGTTTTAGTTGTTTTCTGGAAGTTTAGTAGCTTTCCAGCTGTATTTAGAAATAATATCAATATGCATTATTTGATGTGTAAAAAATTATGTATGCTTATATGTATTTTTTGAACATGCAGGACACACATTTTCTTTGACCTATGGTGTTCTTGATTCTGAAAATGATGCTTCTTGGACTCGGTTCTTTAAAAATCTGGAGGAAGCATATGGTGAAAGAAGAAATATGTGTGTAGTTTCTGATCATAATGCAAGCATCATAAAATTTATAAGTGATGTGTATAATGACGTACCACATTATGCATGTATGTGGCATTTATGGAGAAATGTGAAAAAAACTTTAGAAAATCACATGATTCATTATCGGATGTCTTCTATACAATGGCAAAATCATATTCAAAGACTGAATTTCACAATTTAATGGAGAAGGTGGAGGCAGTTGATGTTAGAGTGAAGAATTACTTGAAATTGGTGGGATACGATAAGTGGGCTAGGTCATATGCATCAGTTCATAGGGGATGAACTTTGACATCAAACATTTCCGAGTCAATTAATGGTTCACTGGTATAGGCTAGAGAACTACCAATATATGATTTTCTAGAGGAAGTTAAATTGATGTTTGGTAGATGGAACTGTGAAAACAGACAGCAGGCGCTGTACACTTTTACAGATCTTTTAGGTAAATTTCAACAAATTCTTCAACAGATTGAAGCGGAGTGTACACGTATGAAGGTATGATGAAATTTATTTATTTATGCTATATATATATACACACACACACACATTAGAAATTATATTCTGTAATAAAAATACATATGAATGGAAGAAAAATATATATGTTGAGATGATTAAATACATTTGGAAAACTGTTTTTGATATAACTTTACAGAAAAATACATATGCTGAGATGGTTAAATATATTTGCAAAACTGTTTCTGACAAAACTTTGCAATTGATTTTTATTTTACTAATTGATTTTGTTTAATAATTTCAGGTTATACCTGCATCAGAGTACATCTATGCAGTCCACGACAAGGAGAAATATTTTATTGTTTGTCTAAAGGAAAAAAAATATTCTTGCAATGCATTTCAGTTGGATGAGATACCGTGTGTTCATGCTTGTGCAGTTCTTGATAGCAAGAATTTTAAGAAGGGACCATATTGCTCTGATCTTTACAAGCCAAAAACAGCCTAGCGAACATATGACCTTCCAGTTTATCCTCTACCACATAATGATGACCAGATAATTCCTAAGAAAATTTTGGATGAGGTAGTTCTGCCACCAAAATACAAGCGACCCCCTGAAAGATCTCCAAAGAAGGATCGTGGAAAGTCCGAACGAGATATATTTGAAAAGAAGAATAAAAATTATTGTAGTTCGTGCGGATATAAAGGACACAATAAGTGTTCATGTAGGAAATACAACAAATGATAAGTTGGTTGATGTATTTAGTTAATAAATAATTGCAGAACTTTTTCCTTATTGAAAATATATATGATTTTTAATTTGAAAAAAATATTGGATGTTATTGAAGTTGTTATTATTAATATGTTGGAAACTTTTTATTTTTTTAAATTGAGTTCAATAAGAAAATATTGTAAAATTATTCCATATAACATCTTTGATTTATACATTTTTTATAGCTACACATAATTAAATGTTATTCTAAAAAACACATTTAAGAATCTTTGAAGTAGCTATGACCATATAAATAAAATTAATATATACAATTAATGTTAAGGGACCATATATAAGGATAAATACATATGAATTATTAATATATAAAAATATATTATGCGTAAATACACATATATACAACCAGAACCCAATGATGTTTGGACTTTATGTTGATAGGAATGAATATAGGACAAACACATCGATAGGACCTCAAACTTGTCCCGAAAATTTACTTAGACCCCTAAACTAAGGCATGTACCTATTAGGCCCCTAAACCCCCGAATTTTGTTTCAATTAGACAGTTTTTGCCCAATCAGCTAAAATCTCAAGTGTGTAATACACACGCGATGATGTGGCAAAAAAGGCTAATTAAAAATTGACAGGCATTGTGGGTTCAATAATTTTTAAAAATTAATTGTAATTTTTTAAATAAATAAAAATAAAAAATATTCCTTCAACTCCCCCCTCCAACTCACCAGTCCCCTTCAACCCCCCTCCCTACGCCACCCCTTCCATTCTCTTCTCCATTATTTACAATGATGAACTTTAAAAAAAAAACACATACACACACACACTGGTTCACCCGATCCCCCCATCTTTCCATTCTTCTTCTACATTGTTCTGCAAAAAGGAAGCAGAACTTTAAAAAAAAATCTTATAAGAGGTAATGCATCTACTCAGCAGGAATGAAGGAAGGAGGACAAGTACATTTGAGAACATCAACTTTACTACAACATGAAAAATAGCAAATAGGAATTTGATGTCAATCAACCACCTCAATCCCTTTTAATATAAATGCACAATTAATTTTAACAGAACTTGTGTGGTTTGGATATACTCATTACTGTGTCATCCTCATGATCCATAAGAATCTAAGATCCATCTTCTTGTTGAACCATTCCTTTATTCTTCTCGATCCACCATGACACTGGTACACCATATTCATCCTTCAAAACATCAGCTACTTTATTCACAAGAGCAATATTATCTCCAGTATTTCGAACAATCTTGAAATTTTGAAGTTAATTTTCCGGCGAGTCTTGCCAAAAAATGCATTCAAAAATGGCTAAAGAAGATGATGACTGAGGTCGTGGTTTGCAAAAAAAGACGATGATGATGGAGGGTTGTGAAAAAAATTATGAATGGGGGGCGGGGGTTGTGAAGAAGGCAATGAAGAGGGAGGGGGCAGTGAAGAAGACGATGAAAGGGGGTGGGGTGCTTTTTTATTTTTTATTAAGAAATTATAATAATTAAAAATAATATTAATAAAATAATTTAAATATAAATTTTTTAATTAAAATAAAATAAAAATATTATTTAATCCACTGTTTACGCGTCCAAGGAGAGTGTATCACACTCTCTTTGTCAAATCAACATTTTGTGCCTGATAGGTACCAATTTTAGCACTTGAGGGGCCTGATAGGTACATGTCTTAGTTGAGGAGTCTACGTGAATTTTCAGGATAAATTTGAGGTCCTATCGATGGGTTTGGCCATTAATATATGATCAACTGTATGCCATGGCACGGCAGCGAAATCCACTTATGTACTCATTCAAATGATATTCCTTTCCAACAGCATTAAGTACTGGATCATCAATTGAATACACAGCTAACACATGTCTTACAATGTTCATAAAATTGCAGTCAACTGTGCTATAATTATATGAGCTATTGGGTTCGTACTTGAATTTCTTTCTCAAATAGTAAAGGAAAACATTAATTTGCTACTTCAAAAAAACAAGATTTGTAAAAGCATCTAACCAAAATTAGACTTTGAATCTGTAAGACTATATATGTATATACTCATATACATATGTATCTGAACATATAATCTACTGCATATGTATATAAGAAAATACATATAGTAGATAAATCGCTATAAGTAATTATAATTTAAATATGTAACTACCTCATCTGACCATGACTGTCTAGGAGTACCTATAACGTAGAATCAATTCTTGTCTTTAACTGATAAAATGTCAAAATTCATAACTGATATCCTGGACTTGTTTTTTAGATAATGTTCCTCTTTGTTGCTTCTGTTAATTGATTAAACATAATACTTAATTAAAAAAAACATAACATGTAAATAAATAATATAATTAAGTTGTAAAGTAAATACTTCTTCACATGATATTTGAGAAGGTCCACTGAAAGCCACGTCAAGAACTTATTGGTGACCTTAGTGTCTTCAATATCATAAATTGGATGAGATACAAATGGATGCTTCAGGTTGAATTTTTTTGTCTGCACTTCCGTGCTCCCTTTATATTTACAATAAAATGAAAAAAAATTAATATATAAAATAAAGAAATTGATAAATACAACAAAAAAAAGGCAAAAGCACAAATCTTCTGCTGAACCAAATTTCGTAGTGAATGGTGACTCCTTGAATTTAGATGGTCTCTTAATTCTTGAAACATTCACAAGAGTTTGTTCTTCATTTGCAGATGGATGTACAATTATGCTTCTTTCCATATTCACATATTCGTTAAGACTGGGTAGCAACTCATCAGGAATTGTTACTTGAAAATCACGTAAATCTGGTTGAGCCTTCCCTTCTCTAGATATTGCTTCATAAGTGTGCATTTTTGAATTAATTTGTTCATCCAATTTCGATTTCTCGCAATCAGCCATAGATGTATTTTCAATTATTTCTGCAGCAGCTTCTGTGTTTTGTTTAAAAGATACAAAGATCTTGTAAAGTTCATACGATAACAAAGAAAATAAACTCAAATTATGCAGGAATGAAGCATGCCTTTGGATCATCTTGAACTCCTAAATTTTGTTGTGGGAAATCGAGATTGATACTTTTAAGCACCTCATCTGAAAAAGTGAATTGTGAATCTGATAATTGTGCTTCACCAACGCTTTCATCAACAAATTTTTTGTTCTGTTCAACATGTTGAAACATATTAAATAACATAAATTTTTGTGGGAAATTAAAATACAATAAAAATTTATTCATCATACCGGTGAATCACAGACAGCCCTTGCTTTATGCACACAAGTATCAATTTTTTTTTAATATAACAAACAATAAAACATTGAAAAATTTAATATTCAGCTCTATTAATATACATCATAAAAATAAAATTCAACAAATTACGAAAACATCATCATTATCCGCATTATACAACTCTGTGAAACTGGTACTTTGTTTTCTTGTAATGTCTTCGGTAACATGTTCCTAGACATAAACAATCATCACATGTATAATTCATATATGTAAATATAAATTTCAATAGCATTAAAAAATAATATGCATATAAATGAAAACACTTTACTTACCAATGACCTTCAGGATTCTTATCAAGATGATGATGTAAAATTGGGGTGGCTTCATGGGGTGAAGTATCCTTATCAGCTTCATCCAATTATGGCTTAACAAATTCATTATCTTTATCCCGTTTATTTGGGTTAAGAATATTAAATACGTATAAAAATTAAAATTAAAATAACATTTGCTTAGTTTAGTACTACATATGTATATTTGAGTGCATATTAAAACAATAAATATGTTTGGTGCTGCATATGTATTTATTCAACTACATAATAAATTTGTTTTAATTTTATTTAACAGATCAAATATATTTAACACATCAAATGAACACAATTTTACTTACCAATATGCCTTTAGGATTGTTATAAAAACCATCCACAATCGTTGGAGTAGATTGATGTGGTGATGTATTCTTATCACCTTCCTCCATTTGAGCCTTGTCACAATCTTTGTCTTTTTCTTGTTTCTTCGCGTTGAAAAAATATAAATACATAACATTAAAAAATATAAAACCAACAAGTAGAAAATACTCTACATATCTAAATGTTATTATATAGACAGACATATGATAAATATATAAATACATATATATTTATTCAAACATAAATACATAATAAATATGTATTTATACAAACAGAAATACATACTAAATATGTATTTATTCATACATAAATACATATGTTGTATTTGTATATGATATATTAAATGTATTTAAAAATTATTCTTTATAGAAGTATAAATTTTGTACCATAAGCTCATTTATTGCATTCATTATCTGATCAAACCTTGTTGATACTAACTTTTGAATGTCATTAAACTCTTGGCGAACCTGATTTCAAAGAATTACAATTAGATATGAAAGAAACAAATATACCAAAGTTATAAGCATAAATTACTTCATCACAAAACTTTTCAAACACTTTCTTAGAAACAAAAGTATCTTCGTCTTAACTATTGAAAAAAGACATATCAGGCGATTGAACAAGAATGTCTTTCCTATTTGAAGGTACTGTTTCTTTTGATTGAATCGCCTTGAAAATTAATGTCTTTACAAAAGACATCTTCGCAGCATGACTTGGGGGAGTCCTTTTCGATGTGTGTTGATCTACACCTTTTGATTGTTTCTTCAACTTTTTCTTGGCAGGTGAATTTGTAGAATCACCCTGATATTTATTTTTGCAGATTGAAAGCTTGTGTTGAATTGGAGAATCCTGAAAATCATCATCAAAATCAACATAATCTTCTTTATTACTTCCACCTCTAGGTACAACCTTCTTAGGTATCTGAAAGGTTGAAATCTCCTTTCGTGTTGGCTCAATGTTCTTAAAAATAACCTAGAAAAGACATTATAGTCAGTTAACCTTGATAATAATGCAAATCAGTGACCAATTGTATTTTGTAAATTAACATATAAGAAAATAGTAAATGTATTTACAACATAATCAAACAACACATAAACAGAAGATTTCAGGAAACTAACCTTGTCATTTGCATCATTACACAAACTTTTCATAAGTGATTCATATCGTGGGAGAATAGCATTTGTCTTCCAATGTAAAAGACGTGAAATTTGAGAGTCCACCTTGGAAGCAACAGTACGAAGGACATCAGAACAACACTCATACAATCAAATCTGAATGGCGAGTGACATTCCATGGAGCATATAAAACTTTTCTGTTGGTTTCAACTGTTTATTCAAGCTTTTAGCTAATTCTTCATATGCAACTGATCCCCAAGAATAGTCCCTATAACGATCACTCTCCACAAGATCAAAATAAAGGCATGGAATAATGACAGTATCAACAGACGACAACAAAAATGCATGAATAAAATACAAATTAGCAAACTTCAATGCATATTCGTCATTCTCATCCCCCCATATTTTACCAGTAACGACGGCAAATAATTCCCTTTTTCGAATATATGTGGCACCATCAAAATACTGATTAATAATTTTATTTGGAAAGTCTTCATCAAACACAAAATCATCCTTGTTTGAATGAAAATTCAAATCAGTAACGACGGCGAATTCTCTAAGACTAAAATGAAGAGTTGTGCCCTTTGCACGAAGGACTATGTCACTTGTTGAACTTTCCTTAGTCTCAAGTGACATAATGCATATCCCTAATTGCACTTGCGCCAGACAATTCTTTTCTTTATGAAAAAACCAAATATACTATCATTATAAAACATCTTGAACTGATTCTTCATTAATATTGACTTAATACGGTCTTCAATGTCGTTGACCGTATGACAACCGATATGTGGTGCAAATTTGGGCAATACTCTTGCCATGAATATTTGATCGCGCAACACCTATAAAACACAAAAATACAATTATATGTCTAAAAAGTCCACATATGTATTTACAGAAATACATCTTCAAAGTTGGATTACAACATAAAAACAAAGAAGTAGCATATGTATTATATGAATACATCACTAGAACAAAGTAAAGATAACTAACATCAAAATACATACATTGTGATCATATCAAAAAAATACAAAAAGTAGTGATGATAAAATACATTTTTTACCAATAACAAAAAACAAAATACATATATACCCAGTAATAAATACATTTGATGTGATCCCTAAACTATAA
This sequence comes from Capsicum annuum, assembly GCF_002878395.1. Taxonomy (NCBI): domain Eukaryota; kingdom Viridiplantae; phylum Streptophyta; class Magnoliopsida; order Solanales; family Solanaceae; genus Capsicum; species Capsicum annuum. The sequence goes on along the minus strand of NC_061120.1, from coordinate 8,386,593 downwards.
AATACATATATTCTATATATACATATATGGTCAAAAATACAAATTAACAACAAATGAAAAATAGATATACAAATACAAATTATATTATTAATATATATATAAATACAAAACTTATCATTATCAAATACAATATTTTACAGAAGTCTTAAATATAAAAATACATATTTTAATTATCTTATACATAATAAATACAAATCTAAAACTTATAAGTAACAACCCCTGAAAGTTTTTCAATTACATATCTATAACATAACTAATATATATCTTCACTTAACAAAGTACAAATTTCATATCTTGACAGAAAGTCAAAATAAGTACACAACTTATCAAGTGTATATAAAAAATACATATATTAACAAATTGTCCTATACTACAAAATTTTACAATTGCAACAATGCCTCCTCAACTTTCTCTTCTTCAGATGAAGATTCATAATCAGATAAAATCGGACTTCCATTTTTTTCGATTGAGATTTTTCATCTGGCTTTCTCTTTTTCATCAATTTTTAATCTTTTGTTGAGTTGGGGGATAAAGATTCCCTCACTGCTTTCCATTTTATTATTTCAACAGACTTTTGAGGATCATATCGCTGCTTCGATCTCAACTCTTGTAAGATAACACCTTCCTTTGACTGAATATTAGAAGAAAAAAAGTTAATATTTTCATCTTGAGTTAAACCAAGATTAAAAGATGGTATTTCATCAAAATTTATAGATTGTATATCTAATTAAACTAGAACAATTTGCATGTTTCGCCATTATAACGGAAAACAAAAAAACTTCAACACACAAAAATTAAACCCAAAAATTCTAAACTCCAATTTCAAAACGCAGAAAAAATGGAAAAATAATGATGAAAAAAGAAAAAAAAGATTATATGAAAAATATAACATGCATTAACTGTAAAAATCAACTTACCTTAATAAGTGGAAAGAAGGATTATCAATATTTAGAGAGAAAATCATGGATTTTGAAAAAAAAAAAATAGCAGAAGATTGATATTGGAGGGAAGTGAAAATATTTAGAGTGGTGTGAAAGTAGGGTTAAATGAGATAAAGTGGCTTGAAAATAGTAAAGTAAAAATATTTGGGTGGAATACATGCGCCAGTTAAAAAAAAGGTAAAATATTGCTACTTTTGCTAGTAGTTTTAAATTTGAAAAACTACTGCTGCTACTTGTAATTAATGTCTTAAGGTTGTTAGTCTATGTAATTTTTCCTTTATATATATACTAGATATTGGAGTCTGCCAGCACGGGCCCATTATGTTACTTTTATAATGCTATATGCTATTTTCGTAGGGAAAAATTACATAAACTAGCAAATTTAAGACAATAATTACAAGTAATAACAATAGTTTTTCAAAATTACAACTATTATCAAAAATAGCAATATTTTACATTTTTAATTAACTGACACGTGACTTGCACTCTCTTTTTTTCACTTTATGCTTTTCACGCCTCTTTACTTTTTGTTTACCTATTTTCACGCCACAAACAAATATTCAATTCCCTCCCATATCTCCTTCGGTTATTTTTTTTTTAAAATCCCCGAATTTCTCCCTAAATCTTAATAAACCTTGTTTCCACCTTTTTAGGTAAGTGATTTTTCAATTAATGCATGTTAAATTTTTCTTATAACTTCTTATTTTTCTTGTTCATCAATATTTCTTCCATATAATTGTGTGTGTTTAATTTGGGGATTTTTTTGGGGTTTAATTTCGTGTGTTGATTTTTTTTCTTGTTTACCGCTATAATGGCAAAGCATACAAATTGTTCTATGAATTTTGATGAAATACCATCTTTTAGCCTAGGTTTAACCCAAGATGAAAACATTAACCTGATTTCTTGTAATACTCAGCCAAAAGGAAGTGTTCACTTATAAGAGTTCAGATCGAAGAAGCGAAACAATCCTCAAAAGTCTGTTGAAATAATGAAACGAAAAGCAGTGAGTGAATCTTTGTCCCTCAAGTCCAAAAAAAAATCGAAAACAATGAAAAAGAGAAAGCCAGATGAAAAATCTCATTCGTTAAAAAATTCAATTCCGATTTCATCTGATTATGAATCGTCATCTAAAGAAGAAAAAGTTGAGGAGGTGTTTTTGCATTTGCAAAATTTTATAGTTTATGTACAATATGTTAATATATGTATTTTATATATGCAATTGATAAGTTGTGTGCTTATGTTAGCATTCTGTCAAGTTATGAAATTTGTAGTTCCCAATGTGAAGATGTATATATGTTATGTTATAGCTATGTAATTGTGAAAATTTATGAGATTTGTTACTTATAAGTTTTAGAGTTGTATTTATTATGTATTAGATATTTAAGATATGTATTTTTGTATTTAAGTCTTGTGTAACATATTGTATTTGATAATGTTAAGATTTGTATTTATATATGTATTCATTAGATAATTTATATTTTTGTATTTAAGTATTATGTAACATATTGTATTTGATAATGTTAAGATTTATATTTGTATATGTTTTGATTAGATAATTTGTTAAGATTTGTATTTATATATATTTTCATTAGATAATTTGTATTTGTATATGTATTTTTCATTTGTTGTGATCATCTATCGAATATATATGTATTTTTCATGTTAAGGATTACATGAAATTTATTTATGTAACACCCCGATTCGCTGAACCGGAATGCTACACGGTGCTCATGACCCCGAGGGATCACAAGTTAACCCATGACTGATATTTGTACATGTATACTGCAAATCATGATATAATAATACGGAATACATAGAACTGTAAGGCCATAAGGTTCAACTGAATAAAACCATATGGGTGAAAAATACCCAAAACAACTAAATCTGAACGTAAATCTGAACATAAATCTGAAAGCCTCTAAACTATCTGAATAAGGAGTTGAAGGAACATGTCTCCAACTAACTCTGTAAAACTGAACTGAAGAAATAAATAAATGTATCAAATCATATTGTCCTCGAATCAATGAGGACTCACTGTATCTCTGCGACTGGAATGCTACCGCTACTGCTGGGCTGGAGCTCGTGTCTCGGAACCTATGGGGTAACATGAAGAAAAAGCACAATAGCGCAAATGCGTCAGTACAACTAGAGCACTGAGTATACAAGGAAGGTAGACTGAACCTAAAGGGTTTCATGCATGAACAACACTAACTGACTAATATGAACGTGGGAGTGTAAACACACATATATAGAAACTGGAACCGTGCATACGTGATAGCATGACCTATAAGCTAATACATGGTTTACTGATAACTGTCATGACTGATACTGAAAGTGATAACATGGACGACTGTATCTGACAGTCCTGTATATACTGAAATCTAAAGAACGCCCTGAGTTCTTTTACTGAGACTGATACTGAAATTGTGGGAAGTAGTGTTTAACCGACATGCCCTATGTATGCCGTTATGGTTAAGCTGGGGTCCAAGATCTGCCCCGACTGGAGGGGTGTCAATACCATGCCACAGGTAAGGACAGCCTGTGAGTGACCCTTATCTGGCGGGTACTCAATGAGAACGGTGGGAACCCTAAGCTGACGGGTAAAGCCACCTCATCAACCCTAATCTGACGGATTAAGATGTCTCAGCCTACGCTGGCTACGTAGTTCTGGAACACAAGGATGACTACTAAGAATCACACCCTGAACTGGCGGGTGAGTTCCCATCCTTGAGTTCACTCGGTGCAAACCTCTACTCCCATCTGGAGGGACTGGACATGAATAACTGACTGTGCATGACTTAATCTTACTGAATTTCGTTGACTGGCGGAATGTTACTAATATCTGACAACTGACTAAGATCATGAGGTTTTCCTGAGTCACATGACTGACTAAAGTCTATGGAATCATAGATTGAGTTCGGATATCGTGAAACATGACATGGCTCTAGGCACACAGCTATAGTTTTCAGGTACAAGTACCCCAGGACTCGATGGAAGGAAACTGACACATATGACTGACTTGATCATAAGAGTAGAGTCCATAATTTATAATATCATAAGTATGGATCTCATACTAAGCATGGTTATCAACAATGTATTGCATGGAAAGGATTTCATATCACATGGAAGTACTTGCACAATCTTAATATCATGTTCATTGCATAATCATATTGGCAACACATACCAATAGCATGGAAGTTCATGTGGATTACATTGTTATCATACATCTTTTTCATAAGTAGGATTTGCAAGTAAACATAGCATAATCTCATAAGAATATTTCATGCGTATTCCAACAATATTTACAAGGCACATTATCAATATAGAAGTCATTGGAACGTAAGGGCATATCATGAATCCTTCACTTAGTCACAATTTAGCTATATTGCATGATTTTTAGTTCCTTAGGCATTTTATCAAACACCTTACATGCACATCTTAAGCATAGGTGAAATCATCAAATTATACATCATGAACAACCAAAATTACATGTTTCCAACTCATATGATATCATGAATTCACAAAAACATATAAAGATTCCATCTAGGGAATCACCCAATATCAACAACATGATCATCAACACCCAACAATATAGAAATCATAATTTATAATGAAAAAGAGGGTTTTTGAGCTTTATGGATGAAAGGGATTCATAAATCAACTCATGCATACCTTAGAAGGAAAGATTCTTGATGATTGACGGAGGAATTTCCTTGAAATCAAATCTTCAAGCTTAATTATGCAACCCTAGTTGTTTTTCTCTTTTAGCTCTCTTAGATGATGAGCTTTGAGATGATAATAGGGTTGTAATATGTTTAGAAGCTATACATTTCGTAAGGTTAAGTTTAGGGACGTGTAAGGAGTGTTAAAAGACTTAATTACCTTTAAAATAACTCAAAACGGAGTATTTTTGGCACCTGGAATTGACTTAGGCGGCGGCCAAGTGATTTCCTAAGCTAGGTTAGGCGGCGCCTAACCAATCGCCTATGCTTGGGTTGGGCGGCGCTTAAGCAATCGCCTATGCTTACTGTTTCTCACGAAAATGGGCATAACTTTTTGCTCGGGTATTGGATTAAGGCAAAATTGGTATCGTTGGAAAGCTAATTTGATTTTCTACAATTTGGTGGGTCTAAATTAGACAAAATACCACATTAACATCGATTTATACTCGTTCAAAGATGACCCTTGCAAAATCGAACACTAAAACTTGATGGATTCAAAAACTCTTAGCTTGTATTACCTTAAGTGACCCATATGAACATGCTTAATGCATCATAAGCTATCCTATTACTAGGATATTCATTGTAAGTCATGTACTCAAGTATGAATCACAGGATAGGAGATTTCATACGTAGGAATACTTATTTACTTCCTAGCTTAGAAACATGCGGGGTATTATAATATCTCCCCCTTGGGAACATTCGTCCTCGAATGAGAATTTACTGAGAAGGGATACAAGACAATAGAACCTAAACTGAACATGAAGAACTGAAACTTGATCTCATGACTGACATGCTAAATATACTGAACTCGTGCATATCTGATGCACGGACAACTGCCACATGAATGCCTGACTGAGTATGAAACGGTCAATAGGTACCAAGTTTATACTGGAAACATGAACATGAAACTGAATAAGATTAAGGAGAACCGTTACCTTGAGCTTGATCTGAATTGGCAGGGAAGAGGTGAGGATACTTGGTATGCATATCTGCTTCTGCTTCCCAAGTATCTCCCTTATGAGACTGATTTTGCCAAGGAACCTTGACTAGAGGGACTTCTTTGTTCCTCAATCTACGAGTCTGATATTCTAAGATTTTGACTGAAATCTCTTTATAAGAGAGGCTGTTCTGAATGTCGATGCTCTGAATAGGGACAACAACTATTGGGTCACCTATGCACTTCTTTAGTTGAGAGACATGGAAGACTGGATGGACTGAGGCTAGTTCTGAAGGCAATTCAAGCTCATAAGCTACCTTGCCAAAGAGACAAAGAATTTTGAAGGGACCGGCATACCGGGGACTGAGTTTTCCTTTCTTGCCGAACCTCTTCACTCCCTTCATGGGAGAGATCTTAAGATAGACATAGTCATTGACCTCGAACTCGATATCCTTTCTACGAACATCTGCATAGGACTTCTATCGGCTCTGAGCAGCCCAGAGTCTCTCTCTGATCAACTAAACTTTCTCTAAGGCGTCGAATACTAAGTTAGGACCTATGATTAAGGCCTCACTAACTTCAAAACAACCAATCGGTGATCTAAATCTTCTACCATAGAGAGCTTCAAATGGAGCCATCTGAATACTAGAATGATAGCTATTGTTGTATGCAAACTCAATCAAAGGCAAATGGATGTCCCAACTTTCCTTGAAGTCAATTGCATACGCCTTTAGCATATCTTCAAGAGTCTGAATGGTCCTCTCTGCTTGACCATTTGTCTAAGGATGAAATGCTGTGCTGAGATAGACTTGGGTACCGAGACCCTTTTGGAATGCTTTTTAAAAGTGAGAAGTGAACTGGGTACCTCTGTCTGAGATGATAGATAGTGAAACACCATGTAACCTGACTAACTCCCTGATATAGAGTTTGGCATAATCCTCGGCGGAATAAAAAGTATGAATAGGAAGGAAATGAGCTGACTTGGTCATTCTATCTATAATGACCCACAATGAATCATGCTGATAAAGAGTTCTAGGCAAACCCGTCATGAAGTCCATGTTAACTTCTTCCCACTTCTAAGTAGGAATGGTGAACTCTTGCATGGAACCACTAGGTTTCTGATGCTCTATCTTAACCTGCTGACATGTAAAGCACTTAGCCACAAACTCTGCAACATCTCTCTTTATCCCACTCCACCAATAGATCTCCCGCATGTCGTGGTACATCTTAGTGTCCCCTGGATGAATAGAGTATCGTGCACCATGCGCTTCTGCAAGAATTCGCTGCCTCAATTCATCTACACCTGGAACACATAGACGACCTTGACAATGAAGAACACCATCTCCCTCTTGGGAGAAAACCTCAACTTTATGATTCTGAACTGACTCTTTGAGCTTGACAAGACTAGGATCCCTGTCTTGTTTCTCTTTCACCTCGGAAACTAGAGATGACTCTGAACTACTATGAACACATACACCACCCTCTGAAGAATCGACTAAGCGAACGCCTAGTCTAGCAAGCTGATGGATCTCCTGAGCTATCTTTTTCTTACTATCCTCAACGTGAGAATTACTACCCATGGAGAGTAGATTGAGAGCATCGGCCACAATATTGGCCTTTCCCGGATAATAAAGCACTCATGTCGTAATCCTTCAAGAGCTCTAACCACCTTCTCTGGTGAAGATTGAGATCTTTCTGGGAAAAGACATACTGGAGGATTTTATGGTCTGTGAAGACATCTACATGAACTCCATAGAGATAATGCCTCCAAATCTTTAAGGCAAAAACTACCGCTGCTAACTCAAGATCATGAGTAGGATAATTCTTCTCATGTGGCTTTAACTGTCTGGAGGCGTAGGCTATGACCTTACCATGCTACATGAGGACACAACCTAAACCCACTCTAGATGCATCAAAATAGACTACAAAACCATATGAACCATCTGGAATAGCTAGAACTGGAGCAGAGGTGAGTTGAGTCTTCAACTCTTGAAAGCTCTTCTCACATGAATCTGACCACTGAAACTTAATCTTCTTCTGAGTCACAATCTAGACATGGGAGATGCAATAGAAGAAAATCCCTTGACAAACCGTCTGTAATAGCCATCCAAACCAAGAAACTCCTAATATTTGATGGAGATATGGGTCTGGGCCAGTTTCTTACTGCCTCAATTTTCTGAGGATTTACTCTAATGCCAACACCGGAAATAATATGGCCAAGGAATGCTACTGATCTTAGCCAAAATTTGCACTTGCTGAACTTAGCGAATAACTGGTGATCCCTGAGAGTCTGAAGAACAATCCTAAGATGGTCTGCATGATCACGCTCTGTGCGAGAATAGATCAGAATATCATCTATGAAGACTATGAAAAACATATCCAAGTACTGCTTGAACACACAGTTCATCAAATCCATAAAAGCTGCAGAGGCATTGGTAAGACCAAATGACATGACTAAAAATTCAAAGTGACCATACCGAGTACGAAAAATTGTCTTCAAAATGTCACATTCTTTAACCCTGAGCTGATGATAGCCTGACCTGAGGTCTATCTTAGAGAAGTAACTGGCACCCTAAAGTTAGTCGAATAGATCATCAATCCTGGGTAGAGGATATCTATTCTTGACCGTGACCTTGTTGAGTTGACGGTAATCAATACACATCCTGAGAGAACCGTCTTTCTTGCGCACGAATAATATTGGTGCAACCCATGGGGAAACGTTGGGTCTGATGAATCCCTTATCTAAGAAATCCTTCAACTGATCTTTTAGTTCTTTGAGTTCTGTTGGTACCATTCTGTATGGCAGAATAGAAATAGGTTGAGTATCCGAAAGAAGGTCTATGTCGAAGTCTATTTCTCTTTTGGGAGAAATGCTTGGAAGATCTTTAGGAAAGACATCCGAGTATTCATTAACAACAGGGACTGTTTTGAGGCTGGGATATTTAGAACTGGAATCCTTAACATGCACGAGATGATACACATACCCATTAGAAATCATTTTCCTTGCCCGAAGGTAGGAAACAAGTTAACCCCTGAATGCTGAAATGCTACCCGTCCACTCTAGGACGGGCTCATTTGGGAACTGAAACTGAACTATCCTATTTCTACAGTCAACTATGGCATAGCAGGAATGAATCCAATCCATACCGAGAATGACATCAAAATTAGTCATCTCTAACTCCACTAAATCTACTGATGTGAATTTCTGAGATATCATAATCGGGTAGTTCCTGTTACCCACCGGACTATGATGGTTTTACCCACTTGGGTAGAGACTGAGAAGGGATCTGCTAGGACTTCAGGACTGATTCCAAAATCGCCTGCTGTGTATGGAGTAACAAAAGACAAAGATGCACCTGGGTTTAGCAAAGCATAAACATGAACATGGAAAAACTTAACGTACCAGTAACGACATCAGGAGAATTTTCCTGATCCTTCCGAGACTTAAGAGCATAGAGTCTATTTGGGCGTTGCCCACTGGTAGCACTGGAAATGGCACCCTGCTTGTTCAGGCGATTGGACTGAGCTGTAGAATGATTTTACTGACCCTGAAGACTTGACTGCAGACACTCCCTAATCCTGTGGCCTGGCTTGTCACAACCAAAACAGACATCACTACCAGCTCTGTAAATGCCCTTGTGGTTTTTACCATAAGTCTGACAAAGAGGATTCGTTCGGGCACTACTAACACTGCCTTGAGATTTAGAGCCTGGCGCTTTGTCTCTCTTGCCATCTCTGAGCTTCGGCACTGGAGCACTGGCAGAGGAAGGAGCTGGAATGGCTGACTTGGAGCAAAATTGTGAACGGTTTCCTTCATCTGACTTGGGGTGAGCAAAGTTGAAATTACCTGACCTTGCTCTCTTGTTCTGCCTCTCCCTAGTCTTAAACTTCTGCTCTTCTACTTACTGGGCATAGGTCATGAGTCTAGCTAAGGTCATATCACTTATCAGCATTGTATACCTACACTCATTTACCACGCTATTATTGACCCCTGACATGAACTTGCTCATCTTAGCTCTATTGTCTGTAACCACATGAGGAACATACCTGGCTAGCTGAGTAAATCTGAGAAAATACTCCCTAACCATTATATTCCCCTGCCTGAGGTTGATGAACTCAAGAACTTTGGCTTTCCTCAGCTCTTGGGGAAAGAATCTGTCTAAGAAGGCCGTGACAATTTCTCCCACTTGATAGGGCCTGTATCATCTAACCTCTCAGACTTTCACTGTTTGTACCAATCATGAGCAATATCCTGTATTGGTAGGCTTCTAACTCAGCACTCTCTATATAAGTAACACCCATGATGTCGATGACCTTCTAGACTTGGTCAATGAATTCCTGAGGGTCCTCATCAAACTTAGACCCATGGAAAGATGGAGGGTTCATTCGAGTGAAGTCTCGAACCCTAGCTTCTTTGGAAGTGGCCACTGGATTGGACGAAATAATTGGTGGCCATTCATTTTGTGCAGCCATGGACTGAGCAAGTGTGGTAAATACAGCTCTAAACTCCGCATGGGAAATATGTTCGCCTAAAGGATCTTCGGGCTGAGGAGCTGGCTAGTTTCTTTTCTTTGGGGTCATGGTATGAAATAAGAGAAGAATGGATTAGACTGAGAGTTTAACTTGTGATTATGCTCACTAGCATGACATGAATAATGAAGAAAGGAGACTGTTCCTAAAACATCTTATAGCCTCCCGGACATAAATGTAGCGATCAACACACCCATGTACAAGACTCTACTAGATGCGGCTTTCAGACTTTCTAGGACTCTATTGAACCTTAGTCTCTGATACCAAGTTTGTAACACCCCGATTTGCTGAATCGGAATGCTACACGGTGATCATGACCCCGAGGGACCACAAGCTAATTCATGATTGATATCTGTACCTGTATACTACAAATCATGATATAATAATGCGAAATACATAGAACTATAAGGCCATAAGGTTCAACTGAATAAAACTATATGGGTGAAAATACCCAAAACAACTAAATCTGAACGTAAATCTGAACATAAATCTGAAAGCCTCTAAACTATCTGAATAAGGAGTTGAAGGAACATGTTTTCAACTAATTCCGTAAAACTGAACTGAAGAAATAAATAAATGTATCAAATAATATTGTCCTCGAATCAATGAGGAGTCACTGTGTCTCTGCGACTGGAATGCTACCGCTACTGCTGGGCTGGAGCTCGTGTCTCGGAACTTATGGTGTAACATGAAAAGAAAGCACCATAGCGCAAACGCATCAGTACAACTGGAGTACTGAGTATACGAGGAAGGTAGGCTGAACATAAAGGGTTTCATGCATGAAGAACACTGACTGACTAATATGAACATGGGAGTGCAAACACACATATATAGAAACTGGGACCGTGAATACATGATAGCATGACCTGTAAGCTAATACATGGTTTACTAATAACTGTCATGACTGATACTGACACTGATAACATGGACGACTGTAGCTGACAGTCCTGTATATACTGAAATCTGAAGAACGCCCCTATTTCTTTTACTGAGACTCATACTGAAACTGTGGGAAGTAGTATTTAATCGACATTCCCCATGTATGCCGTTACGGCTAAGATGGGGTCTAATCTCTGCCCCGACTGGAGGGGTGTCAGTACCGTACCACGGGTAAGGACATCCTGTGAGTGACCCTTATCGGCAGGTACTCAATGAGAACGGTGGAAACCCTAAGCTGATGGGTTAAGCCACCTCATCAACCCTAATCTGACGAGTTAAGATGTCTCAACCTACGCTGGCTACGTAGTTCTGGAACATAAGGATGACTACTAAGAATCACACCCTGAACTGACGGGTGAGTTCCCATCCTTGGATTCACTCGGTGCTAACCTCTACTCCCATCTGGAGGGACTGGACATGAATAACTGACTGTACATGACTTAATCTTACTGAATTTTGTTGACTGACTGAATGTTACTGATATCTGACAACTGACTAAGATCATGAAGTTTTCCTGAGTCACATGACTGACTATAGTCTATGGAATCATAGCTTGAGTTTGGATATCGTGAAACATGACATGGCTCTAGGCACACAACTATAGTTTTCGGGTACAAGTACCTCCAGGACTCGATGGAAGGAAAATGACGCACATGACTAACTTGATCATAAGAGTAGAGTCCATAATTTATAATATCATAAGTAGGGATCTCATACTAAGCATGGTTATCAACAATGTATTGCATGGAAAGGATTTCATATCACATGGAAGTACTTGCACAATCTTAATATCATGTTCATTGCATAATCATAATGGCAACACGTACCAATAGCATGGAAGTTCATGTAGATTGCGTGGTTATCATACATCTTGTTCATAAGTAGGATTTGCAAGTAAACATAGCATAATCTCATAAGAATATTTCATGAGTATTCCAACAACATTTACAAGGCACATTATCAACATAGAAGTCATTGGAACGTAAGGGCATATCATGAATCCTTCACTTAGTCACAATTTATCTATATTCCATGATTTCTAGTTCCTTAGGCATTTTATCAAACACGTTACATGCACATCTTAAGCATAGGTGAAATCATAAAATTATACATCATGAACAACCAAATTTACATGTTTCCAACTCATATGATATCATGAATTCACAAAAACATATAAAGATTCCATCTTGGGAATCACCCAATATCAACAACATAATCATCAACACCCAACAATATAGAAATTATACTTTATAATGAAAAAGAGGGTTTTTTAGCTTTATGGATGAAAGGGATCCATAAATCAACTCACGCATACCTTAGAAGGAAAGATTCTTGATGATTGATGGAGAAATTTCCTTGAAATCAGATCTTCAAGCTTAATTATGCAACCCTAGTTATTTTTTTATTTTAGTGCTCTTGGATTATGAGCTTTGAGATGATAATAGGTTTGTAATATGTTTAGAAGCTATATATTTCGTAGGGTTAAGTTTAGGGACGTGTAAGGAGTGTTAAAAAGACTTAATTACCTTTAAAATAACTCAAAACGGAGTGTTTTTGGCACCTGGAATTGACTTAGGTAGCGTAAAAGTGATTGCGTAAGCTAGGTTAGGTGGAACCTAACCAATCGTCTATTCTTGGGTTGGGCGGCTCTTAACCAATCGCCTATGCTTATTGTCTCTCACGAAAATGGGCATAACTTTTCGCTCAGGTATTGGATTAAAGCAAAATTGGTATCGTTGGAAAGATAATTTGATTCTGTATAATTTGGTGGGTATAAATCAGCCAAAATACCACATTAACATTAATTTATACTTGTTCAAAGATGACCCTTGCAAAATCAAACACTAAAACTTGATGGACTCAAAAACTCTTAGCTTGTATTACCTTAAGTGACCCATATAAACATGCTTAATGCATCATAAGCTATCCTGTTACTAGGATATTCATTGTAAGTCATGTACTCAAGTATGAATCATAGGATAGGAGATTTCATACGTAGGAATACTTATTCACTTCCTAGCTTAGAAACATGCGGGGTATTACAATTTATTATTGGACAGTTATGTATTTTGTATTTTTTTGTTAATAAAATTTGTATTTTATGATCACTTGTTTTTTTAGTTTTTTGATATGATCACAATGTATGTATTTTGATGATTGCTATCTTAAATTTGTACCAATGATGTATTCATATAATATATATGCTAATTTTTTGTTTTTATGTTGTAATCCAACTTTGAAGATGTATTTGTATAAATACATATGTGACCTTCTCGACATATAATTATATTTTTCTATTTTATAGGTTTTGCGCGATAAAATATATATGGCTAGACTATTGCCTAAATTTGCACCACATATCGGTTGTCGTATGGTCAATGACATTGAAGACCGTATTAAGGCAATGCTAATGAAGAATCAGTTCAAGAAATTTTGTACTGATAGTATTTTTGATGTTTTCATGAAGAAAAAAAATTGTGTGGTGCAAGCGCAATTAGGGAGATGCATTATGCCACTGGAGACTACGGAAAGTTCAACAAGTGACATAGTAATTCGTGCAAATGGCACAACTTTGCATTTTAGTCTTAGAGAATTTGTTGTAGTAACTAGTTTGAATTGTCATTCAAGCAAGGATGATTTTGGGTTTGATGAAGACGTTCCAAATAAAATTATGGATCAGTATTTTGATGGTTTTAAATTTATTCAGGAGCAGAAATTATTTGTCGCTGCTACTGATAAAATATGGGGGGACGATAACAATGAAGATGCGTTCAAATTTGCTAATTTATATTTTATTCATGGATTTTTATTGTTGTCAGTTGATACTGTCATTATTCCACGCCTCTATTTTGATTTCGTGGAGAGTGGTCGTTATAGGGATTATCCTTGGGGATTATTTGCATATGAAGAATTAGCTAAAAAATTGAATAAAAAGTTGAAACCCACGAGGAAGTTTTACATGTTTCATAGAATGCCACTTGCCATCCAGATTTGATTGTACGAGTGTTGTTCTGCTGTCCCTCGTACTGTTGCTTCCAAGGTGGATTCTCAAATTCCATATCTTCTAAATTGGAAACAAATGCTATTCACCCACTATATGAATCATTGATGGAAAGTTTGTTTAATGATTCAATTGATAAGGTTAGTTTTCTGAAAATATACTATTTTCTGTGATGTTTTTATTATGTTGTAAATACATTTACTGTATTCATATATATTAATTTACAAAAAATAGGAGGTGAATGATTTGCATTACTGTCAAGGTTAACCGGTTAAAATGTCTGTTATAGGTTGTTTTGAAGAACATTGAGCTGACACGAAAGGGGATTTCAACCTTTCAGATACCAAAGAAGGTTTTCCATAGAGGTAGAAGTCATAAAGAAGATTATGTTGATTCTGATGGTGATTTTCAGGATCCTCCACTTAAACACAAGCTTTCAATCAGCAAAAAAAAATATCAGGGCAATTCGTCAAATTCACCTACCCAAAAAAACTTGAAGAATCAATCAAAAAGGAGTCCTTTTTGGTGTAGATCAGCATACACCAAAAAGGACTCCTCCAAGTCGTGCTGTGAAGACACCAATTTTCAAGGCAATTCAATCGAAAGAAACAGTACCTTTAAACAGGAAAGACATTCTGGTTCAGTCGCCTGATATGTCTTTTTTCAATTGTGAAGACGAAGATGATGTTGTTTCTAAGAAAATGTTTGAAAAGTTTCGTGATGAGGTAATTTATGCTTAAGACTTTGGTATTTTTGTTTCTTTTATATCTGATTGCAATTCTTTGAATTTAGGTTCGCAAAGAGTTTAATGACATTCGAAATTTAGTATCAACAAGGTGTGATGAAATAATGAATTCAATAAATGAGATGAAGGTACAAAATTTTTAGTTTTATAAAGAATAATTGTTAAATACAGTTGGTTTGTTATATACATATACAACATATATATTTATGTTTGAATAAATACATATTTAATATGCATTTAGGTTTGAGCAAATACATATTTAGTATGTATTTATGTTTGAATAAATACATATTTAGTATGTATTTATGTTTGAATAAATACAGTTGATTTGTTATATACATATTCAACATATGTATTTATGTTTGAATAAATACATTTTTAATATGTATTTAGGTTTGAGTAAATACATATTTAGTATGTATTTATGTTTGAATAAATACATATTTAATGATATGTATTTATATTTTTTCAACGATAAGAAACAAGAAAAAGATAAAGATTGTGACAAGGCTCAAATGGAGGAAGGTGATTAGAATACATCACCACATCAATCAACTCAAACGACTGTGGAAGGTTTTAATAAGAATCCTGAAAGCATATTGGTAAGTAATTTTGTGTTCATTTGATGTTTTAAATATATTTGATTTGTTAAATAAATATAAAACATATTTATTATGTAGTTGAATAAATGCATATGCACTCAGATATACATATGTAGTACCAAACTAATCAAATGTTATATTAATTTTGATCGTCATACGTATTTAATATTTTTTAACGCGAATAAACAGGTTAAAGATTATGAATTTGTCAAGCCACAACTGGATGAAGCTGATAAGGATACTTCACCCCACGAATCCACACCAATTTTACACCATGATTTTGATAAGAATCCTGAAGGCACGTTGGTAAGTCAATTATTTTCATTCATATGTATATTAGTTTTTAATACTATTGAAATTTTTATTTTCATATATGAATTATACATGTGATCGTTGTTTATGTTTAGGAACAGGTTATTGAAGACATCACAGAAAAACAAAGCATCAATTTTACGGAGTTGTATAATGCGGATAATGATGTTGTTTTGGTAATTTGTTGATTCTTATTTTTATGATGTATATTAATATAGGTGAATATTAATATTTCAATGTTTTATTTTTTCTTTTATTAAAGGACAAAATTAATACCTGCGTGCATGAAGCAAGAGATGTCTGTGATTCAACGGTATGATGAATAAATTTATATTGTATTTTAATTCCTGATAAATATTGATGTTATTTAATATGTTTTAACATGTTGAACAAAACAAAAAAATTGTTGATGAAAGTGTTGGTGAAGCACAATTTTCAGATTCACAATTCACATTTCTAGATGAGGTGCTTAAAAGTATCAATCTTGATTTCATACAACAAAATTTGAGAGTTCGAGATGATTCAAAGGTATGCTTCATTCGTGCATAATTTGTGTTTACTTTCTTTGTTATTGTATCAACTTTACAAGATTTGTGTACATTTTAAACAGAACACAGAATCAGCTGCAGAAATAATTGAAAATACATCAATGGCTGATTGTAAGAAACCAAATTTGAATGAACAAATTAATTCAGAAGTCCACACCCATGAAGCAGTTTCTGGAGAAAGGAAGGCTCAACCAGATTTACATGATTCCAAAATAACAATTCCTGATGAGTTGCTACGCATTCTTAACGAATATGTGAATCTGAAAAGAAACATAATTGTACATCCATATGCAAATGAAGAACAAACTCCTGTGAATGTTTCAAGAATTAAGAGACCATCTAAATTCAAGGAGTCACCATTCACTACGAAATTTGGTTCAGCAGAAGGTTTGTGCTTTTAACTTTTTTTTTGTTGTATATACCAAACTTCTTTATTTTATTTATTAATTATTTTTTCCATTTTATTGTAATTATAAAGGAAGCACAAAAGTGCAGACAAAAAAATGCAAACTGAAGAATCCATTTGTATCTCATCCAATTTTTGATATTGAAGACACTAAGGTCACCAATAAGTGCATGACATGGCTTTCAGTGGACCTTCTCAAATATCACGCGAAAAAGTAATTACTTTACAACTTAATTATATTATTCATTTACATTTTCTGTTTATTATTAAGTATTATATTTAATCAACTAACAGAAGCAACAAAGGGGAACATTATCTGAAAAACAAGTCCAGGATATCAGCTTTGAATTTTGGCATTCTATTAGTTGAAGACAAGAATTGGTTCTACGTTATGGGTACTCCTGGATAGTCATGGTCAGATGAGGTGAGTTACATATTTATATTATAATTACTTATAGCGATTTATATACAATATGTATTTTCTTATATATATATATGCAGTATATCATATGTTCAGATACATATGTACATGAGTACATACATGTATAGGCTTACAGATTGAAAATTTAATTTTAGTTAGTTGCTTTTACAAATCTTCTTTTATTTGATGCAACAAATTGATGTTTGCCTGTACTATTTGAGAAAGAAATCCAAGTATGAACCAAATAGCTCATATATGTAGAGCACAATTGACGCAATTTCATGAACATTGTAAGAACTGTGTATTCAATTGATGATCCAACACTTACTGCTGGTGGAAAGAAATACCATTTGAATGAGTACATAAGTAGATTTCGTATGCATGCTGCTGTGTCATGGCATACAGTTGATCATATATTCATTCCTATCAACATAAAGTCCAAACATCATTGGGTCCTGGCTGTACTTTCTTTCGATAGTAGATGCATATACGTATATGATTCACTGTCATCTGTTGGTCATGATTCTGCTGTGCTTGCTGAAGTTGAGAAGTTAGCTAAGGTTATACCTTACTATTTTTTGGCATGTAAATTCTATGAGAAGAAGGATATTGATATTGAAAATCATCCAAATTACAAATTAAATGATAAACATAATCTTTTTGATATTTACATTATGGAAGATTTGCCTCAACAACCATGTGGCAGCTTGTAAGTTTTGAATATACATATTACTTTTATATATATATATATATATATATATATATATATATATTCTCATGTTATACAAATACTTATTAATTCCCCTATATGTAGGGATTGTGGGTTATATATGATTACATTGCTGAGTGCCTTATATTTTGTGGAAGTGTTTCAAAAGTTGACTTTGATCCAGATCTTCTCCGCACGAGATACACTTCAATCAAATTAAGCAGAACAACTTCAATAACATCATATATTTTTTTAAGCATAGTAAAAATGTATATATAAATACATTTAACACATATGTATTTATGTATTTATTCTTCACACATATGTATATTTGTATTTATATAGATATCCTTTTGTATATATGTATTTCTGCATAATGTATTTCATGTATTATCATAATATAAAAGGTTTTTTTATGTATTTGATTAATAAAGAAAAATAAAAAATTTCAATCAAATTAAGCATAACAACTTCAGTAACATCAAACATTTTTTTAAAAGTAAAAATCATATATATTTTCTTCAAGGAAAAAAATCTGTAATTTTTTATTAACTAAATACATCAACCGACTTATCATTTGTTGTATTTCCTATATGAAAGCCTATTGTTCCCTTTACATCCGCATGAACTACAATAATTTTTACTTTTATTTCTAAACATATCTCGTTCGGACTTTTCATGATCCTTCTTTGCAAGTCTTTCAGGGAGTCGCTTGTATTTTGGGGGCAGAACTACCTCATCCAAAATTTCATTTGGAATTATCCAGTCATCTTTCTGTGGTAGAGGATAAATCGGAACATCATATGTTTTCAAGACTGTTTTTGGCTTGTATAGATCAGAGCAATATGGTCCCTTCTTAAAATTTTTGCTATCAAGAACTGCACAAGCATGAACGCACGGTATCTCATCCAACTAAAATGCATTGCAAGAATATTTTTTTTCCTTAAGACAAGCAATAAAATATTTCTCCTTGTCGTGAACTGTATAGATATACTCTGATGCAGGTATAACCTGAAATTATTAAACAAAATTAATTATTCAAAAAATAATAATTTGCAAAGTTATATCAAAAACAGTTTGGCAAATGTATTTTACCATCTCAGCATATGTATTTTTCTGCCATTCATATGTATTTTTATTACAGAATATAAATTATTTAATTTCTTGCGTGTATATGAACATATATCCACAAAACAAATGAAAAAACTAATATATCTATATTTAGTATAAATACCTAAATTTCATCATACCTTCATATGTGTACTCTCCGCTTCATTCTGTTGTAGAATTTCTTGAAATTTACCAATAATATCTGTAAAAGTATACAACGCCTGCTATCTGTTTTCATAGTTTCATCTACCAAACATCAATCTAACTTCCTCTAGAAAATTGTATATTGGTAGTTTTCTAGCCAATACCAGTGCAACATTAATTGATTCGGCAATGTTTGATGTCGAAGTTCATCCCCTATGAACTGATGTATATGATCTAGCCCACTTACTGTATCCCGCTAATTTCAAGTAATTCTTCAATCTAACATCAACTACCTCCACCTGCTCTATTAAACTGTGGAATTCAGTCTTTAAATATGATTTTGCCATTGTATAGAAGACATTGGATAATGCATCATGTGATTTTCTAAAAAATTTTTTCACATTTCCCCATAATGTCAAATATATGCATAATGTGGTACATCATTATACATCTCACTTACAGCTTTTATGATGCTTGCATTACTATCAGAAACTACACACATATTTCTTCTTTCACCATATGTTTCTTTCAGATTTTCAAAGAACCAAGTCCAAGAAGCATCATTTTCAGAATCACGAACACCATAGGCCAAAAGAAATATATGTCCTACATGTTCCAAAAATTCATATAAGCATACATGATTTTTGACATATCAAATAATGCACATTTATATTATTACTACATACAGCTGCAAAGCTACTAAACTTCCAGAGGATAACTAAAACTACTGCATATATATATATATATATATATATATATTTTAAATACAATTTTCTTTCAACAATAATAACTGAATCTCATTACATAAATAACATATATATGTATATTATAAATACATACAGCTGGAAACATATTTGAAGTCAAATACATTTATAATTAAATATCTTACCAGCTCCATCCATGATGCATGCAGCTAGAAAAATTTCATTATGTAGTCCTCTTAGATGACTTGCATCAACAACTATGACAGGTCTGCTATGCGCGAATCCTTGAATGAAGGCATTTAGTGCAATAAATATATACAAAAACTCATTGTCTTCACTCTTTTTCATTCTTATATGTGAACCGGGATAACTAGTTTTTAACACATGCATGTATGCAGGTAGTTTCCCATATGATGCTGCTGGTTTACCTCTTAACTCTTCAAGTGCTTACTCCTTGGCTCACTAACACATAATATATGTTAAATCCATATCCATGTCTTCCTTCATATCACTTCTGATTTCAGATGGACTTTATTTCCATTTGTGGCATTTAAACTTTGGTTTGACTATACCACTAATCAACTTACTAGTAGTATGCAGTTTAGAATAAATATTATCTTTGATCGGACAGGTATGTTCTGGTAAAAATTCTCTGACATTAAACATTCCAGATTCATCGATACCAGATGCACGAAATAAAAAAGCACAATTACCGAATCTGCACAACAATGTATAATTGCAAACAAAAATAAATACATATGCTCAAATACAATCAACCATCTGAAAAAAATAACTAAATGCATAATACACTTACCAGGTTTTACTCGATCTTACAGATAGTGTTCGAAACTTCTCATGAATTGAATAGTCTTTCATAACTGATTGTAATACTCTTTTTGAGACATAAACTTGATCAACCTCAACATGTTTGTGATGTGGGTCGGAGATAATAACTCTAGTTGTATCTATTTGAAATACATCCAAACATTCTTCTGATGGAGTAACTATTAATGCTCTTTGAGTACTTGTATTTCCCACGTTACTCGCACTGACAGACATCTTTAGACTTTTCGAATTACACAATGATGAACTTACTATTCTGCTGAAATTATCCCTATCAGAAACACTTACATACAAAGGCAAATTACTCAAATCCTTCAACTCCTTTTTCTGCATAATATAGACCTTCAACCCATGTCATTACGTATACGTATTTTCTCCGCACTATATTTTAATTGATATTTGATTTCAATGCATTTGCACATTAAATCAACATCAACATGAGAAGCAAGTACCGTATACAGTTGGTCATAGGTAGAGTTTACGCTCAACAATATCGCATCACTGATATACTCTTCATATTGTTGCTCATAATTACATCTTCCTGAATGTTTAACAAGAACAACAATACTTCCCATCTTCAATCTGTAGAAAACCAAAAAATAGTAAAAATCAAATTAAATATCTAATTTGTAGTATACACAACAACAAATTCACTAATACAAAACTCCAAAGCAAATTCAAACAAAAATAATTTAATCGAAACATGCTTATCCAAAAATAAAATTCAGATTAACGTTTTAAAATTGCTTCTAAACTTTCAAACTTTATAACAACAATGTCATATTTAAAATTGTAAAAAAAATGCTTCAACAATTTATTCCGAAAACTTTTAAAATTGACATACTATATCAAATTTTTGTATCCCGCGAAAATTACACATATTTGGTACAATTTCTTCAGTAAATTTCTGAATATAATTATACTGAAACCACAAATAGTATAAATTTTGAAGATCAATACCTGTAATTGCACAGTTTTTTAAAAAAATGTGCTTCAGAATGCTAGTCGATCAGAAAAAAAAATATCGTTTAACAAGTAGTTTTTAAATTTGAATCTGTATTTTGGGTTTTGATTTTAGTTTCTGTTTATGAAAAATGTTTTTTGAATTTGAATTTGAATTATTTGTTGTAATTCAAAGGTGATGTAAAAAAAGAGTTTTAAAAGGTAAGGGAATCTGTTAATTAATTGTGCCATAAATTAGGGAACCATTTTTTACCATTTTAAACTGAAACTGATTAGCGTTATATTAGGAATATAATATTCTATTGTATATGTATTTAACTAAAAACAGTTTACTCAAATACAAAATACATATTACTATTTTTTGTAATTTTAAAACTGTTGCTAGAAAAGTTACAATTAAGGCTCTATAGTTGCTATTTATGATCTATGCGACTTTCTACATAATTTTCAAATAATAGCCCTTTATCTCAATTAATATGACATTGGTAGAATTTAAAAAGTCAAGCATATTTTTTATACATTTTTCAAATATTTTAGATTGATAATTATTGTGATTTATATTATTTTTCATGACATTTTTAAATAATGTATCCCAATTAATGTTTCATTATTGTTATTTACATTACTTTTCACAAAATTTTTAAATAGTATATCTCAATTTATGTTGCACTATTAAAATTTTGAGTCAACCAAAATTTTTTATGTGTCTCCAAATAATTTAAATTAATAATTATTATAATTTTTTCAAATATATAACAAGTCAAAATTAAAAATAAAATAATTACATTAAAATTTAGATGATTAATTATATTTTTAATACATTTTAATTTTTTTAAAAGCTGTTAGCTATTGTAATTTATAATATCTTTTTAGCCTTGTAATTTAAAATTTTAAACTTTTAGCTATTATAATTTATTTTACCCTCCTTGTTCAAAATTTTTGGCATTCATAATCAATTATATTTTAAAAATAGTTTAAGTTTTTAATTATTGTGATTTATATACTTTTTCTTGTATTCCAATTTAAACGATAAAGATATAATTTTGAGAGTCAATCAAATATCACTATTACGTAGCAGAGCAGATATGTATTAAATGACTCATAGTAATTAATTAAAAGTAATATAGCAAAATTGCTATAAAAATACGTGTAAAAAAATTTAAGTGAATCTCATATAAAAAATTAAATTAAATACGGGTCCATGTATATATTGAAAAAATAATTGAAAAATAACTGGAAACTATTAATGAAAAGATCCCAAAATAATAAGTGAGACCTACCTGCTGGAAAGCTAAAATACAGCTATTTTGGTAATAAACCCAACCTATCCTAGGCTTTATGGTACAAAGTAAAAGAAGTACCTGCATATAGCATCTAAGTACAACAACTTGAAAGAACAATAAAATGCAAAATACCTAAAATACCCTTAAACAAACTACAAATTCCAACAAGCACACATGACGATCATGTGTTGTGTGCTAACTCACACTTATATATAGTAAGAATATATATATATATAGTAGTAATGTTTTTTGTAATTTACATTTTATCCTGTTAGTTCTTTCTCTATAAAATCACTAAACTAAATTTATCATTAAATAAAAATAAAAAAATACTTAAATACTACCTCTTAAATTACTAAAATTACTTAAAATTCCAACTTCAAAACTAATTACAAACAGAGGCGAATCCAGGATTTAAGTTTGACGGGTGCATCTCTATATTTAAATATAGTAATTAATAGTGTCAAAGTTCGACATACATTTCTTTGAAAACTTATTAATTATAGTATTTTATAAGCAAAATTTTAATATTATTGAATATCATTAATTAGATTTAATATGAAAAGAGTGTGTTATTCACCGTACTTAAATTCAACGTACTTTTATATTTTGAACAATAATAGAAAGTTTTTGAAAAATATAAAATTCGTGAGATTTGTTTGCTAGATAGTTGCAACGGATAACGTTTGATTTAAGCCTATCTCAAACTTTAAATTGCTAATTTTTTAAATAAAAAAATAACTCAATGATCAAAAGATTAAAAGAAAATAAATATTATACAGTATAAGATAGGGAGAATATCTACCTTTTGAAGTTGGAGAGAAGTTGTATTTTGAAATAAAATAAAAAATAGCTCAATAATATCCACAATACATAAAAGAAAAAAGAAAAAGTATGAAATAAATGACTACTAAGTAGGAAATCTTTTTTAATCAAAAGATAAATATATACATTTGCACAATACGTGTAAAGAAACTTGGAAAATGAAAAAAGGAACAAAAAAAAAACATTGTTGTTGGGGTTCGAACCTGAGCAATCACGCAATAGAAAATTGAAAAATGATAAAAGGAGCAATAAAACGTTGTTGATGGGGCTCGAACCTGAGCAATCACACGTTAAGAGCAACTTTTAAGTGGCATACCGAACCATCTCACACGCCAACGTATTTATTATTGTGGGTTCACAACATATATTTAACATAATACTCTGATATATATATATATAGATATACAAACCATATATACAGAGTTTTTCTCGAGGCTAGCGGGTGCACATACACCCGCTAGCCTCAATGTAGGTCCGCCTCTGGTTACAAAAGTCCCTTTTCACACTACTCTCTCAAACTATCTGATATGTAACCCACCTCCCCATACTTATCGAAACCCAAAAATACGGTCCACCTTCTTAGATTGGAGCAGGATTTTACTGCCATCAGTATAGAAGGTTCTTCTTCTACTTAATATGTAATTTTAAGGCGGCGAAGACAAAAATGCATTCCTGAGGATAGTTATATATATCTAAAAATTTTATTGTTTTGATGACATTTGTGCGTGTCATTTGAGCCTCTTTTCTTTGTTTTCTTTTGCTTTTTTGTTTTCTCTAAATCCTTGACAGAGCTTTTTGTCCGCTTTGGGCCAAGTCCTTACGGATTTGTTTTTGGGCAACTCTCAAAAGGCCTCATACTAATGGAGTTGGGTGAGACTTTAAATATTGGACATACTTCCTCTATTTCTCCGGTGTGGGATTGCATTGCTTCCCAACAATCCTCCCATCAAACCAAGACCACACCACCTGTGACCTCTCCTTCAGTGATAATCCATTTAATATAGCTAACCATCTTGTACCGCCACTACCAACCAGTGGGACACGCCACTTGACCACCACTTGTGATATAAGACAAACAAGGGAAAGCACAAAACATACCCCAAACAGTCTATAAATTCAAGAAAAAACGTGGATCAAAAAGGGACCTTACTCGGATTCGACAAGTATAACAAAAATACAAGAAAGAAGGGTGTATTTGACACCCAAAAACAGCCAACAACACAACAATAGCGACATGAACAAGATGACAACAAGAATAACCAGATTCGGATTCCACAACAACAAGATATAACATTACAAGATTACAAAAGACAAAGGGATAGATAGTGAAACATAAACTACTATAATGACTAAGAACCTAAGTGTAGATGACACACAAAGACCCCTAATGATGATAGTAGGAGCACCTACACTCTTCAAAGATACACAAGAGAGGACCTCAATCCTTCAAGCACCCCAAGTTCCAAGCAAACAGACAACAAAAGAGATTTCACCCTAATGTTGTAACCTAGTTTCGGCCAAGCCTCACAAGAGAGAGAACTTGAGGGTTTCAAGTGTGTTCTACCATTTTCAACATTCAAAAACTAGTGAACAAACCCTAACATTTTCCCTATATATTATAAAACAAATAGAAGTTAAAATGACCAAAAAGGCCCTTCAAGAATGGGTTGCCCCTCTAGTGTATGGAGTGGGTTGTTTTGGTGTGTATTTGGGTCTTTAATTGCACTTCTCGTGCACATGCACTTGGTTGCTTTCAATGCACACCCACATAAGTCTATTTCCGTGATTATTCTCATTTCATCCTCTCCATCTTGAAAAGAATTTGCCCACAAATTCACGGCTTCACTTCGTTCAATTGGCCACTTAAAAAAAACACTCAAAATAGTCCGCAAAACATGAAGAACCCGAGAGCTCAACATGAACAAGTCTCGGCCAACATCTTCATTTTGAACCTCGGCTTCCTCTCCATCTTAAGACTTGGCTTCAATCTGATCCGATTCAAGTTTCCCTCCATCATATAAGCATTATCGTAGACTCCATATACTTCGTGTCCTTTCCTTCCATACTCCTTTATATAGACATATCGGTTTTGGGGAAGTGGAGTTTCGGTTGAGGGGTCTATTTTGGTAATGTGGATTTCGATTTTGGAGCTTGGACGGGAGGGAATGGGCCTCCAAATCCTTCTTGTGGGACTTGATCAACTTGCGGGAGACGTGATCTACCTTGTTCTCGATTTTGAGGGTAATTAGTAACTTAGCTCATGGCATTTTGTGGTGAACTTTGAGGGTTAACTTTTGTAGGCAAAGTCCGGGGGGTAATGGTGATGGAAAAGTTTTGGTCATGACCACTTGAGGAAACATGGAGTCGAGGGGTAGAAGCACGAGAGTTCCTTCGACTCTCCATTCGATCCAACCTCTCATTCATAGTAGACATCTCTCCTCCAATTAAGGACATAGTCGTGAACATACTTTCCATTCCTCGGTT
The DNA here is from genome assembly GCF_002878395.1 of Capsicum annuum. NCBI lineage: Eukaryota > Viridiplantae > Streptophyta > Magnoliopsida > Solanales > Solanaceae > Capsicum > Capsicum annuum. Next base: position 8,360,424 of record NC_061120.1, on the reverse strand, counting down.
GATAGTTTCAAGTCTTTCCAAGATAGCACCAAGAGCATTGTTGTCCATTGTAGCCAAGAAGTTACCTACAAAATAATAAACAAGTTAGTTGTTCAAAGAATGGTCCTCACACTCTCTCTTCAATCCTTTGTCCCTCGAATTTTCTCACTTTTGATCTCACAATTGTTGTAAGTATGTTTGTAATCCGTGAGACGTTGAGAGATGAACTGTGTGTACAATGACTCAAAAGAATAAAAACACACAAAGGAACATAAACATGGAAAAAATAGTTTCAAAACCAACTCACAATCTAGTAAATTGTCACTAGTTTGTAAGTTAGTATTGGAATCAACAAACGAAACTAATGAGACAACAAAATGAAACTAAAAGTTCACAATTTGAGCTTAAAATTTTTGTGTGAACAGTAACTTGGGTGACGTGGCAGCACACCATTGGTCACAGCCCCACAATTAGTCACTAGTTGAAGTTTACAAACTTTAGTTACTATGTAATGGAAACAATTAGTTTTGGAGGGAAAGTATATGTCTTGAATCTCCTTTAAGTCTAATCTTCAAACACTACTAGAAAACTGTTTATTACCTGGGGATTTTACCTAGGGAATAATATCGCAGGAAATACATGCGGATTTACCTACGAAATTATTAAATTCGTCAATATTATAATATATTACCTGCGAACGATATATTTGCAACAAATTCCGCAGGTAAATTTCTTACTTGTGATATTACCTGGGGAAATATATCGGCGGGTATTTTATCTCTAGGTAAATCCGCAGTTATATGGACAAATATATATATTTTTTAAATCCGTAGAAAAATTCCCAGGTAATTTATCATGCGGATTTACTTAGAGACTTTTTGGTGGAAATTTATGTAATGGATTTAATTACCTAGGAAATTATTTGGGAATTTTGTGCTACGAATTTTGATGGGAATTTATTCTTCGGGATTTACCTGCAAAATTATTACTTGCAGCATTACCTGGAAAAATATATCAGTGGGTATTTTATCTCTAGATAAATCCGCAGGTATATGGACAAATACATATATTTTTTAAATCCGTAGAAAAATTTCTAGGTAATTTATACTATGGATTTACTTAGACATATTTTGGTGAAAAATTATCTAATGGATTTTATTACCTAGGAAATTATTTGAGAATTTTGTGCTGCAAATTTTGCTGGGGATTTACCTGCAAAATTATTACTTGCGACATTACCTGAGAAATATATTGGTGGTTATTTTATCTCTAGGTAAATCCGCAAGTATATGGACAAATATATATATATATATGTGTGTGTGTGTGTGTGTGTGTGTGTGTGTGTGTATTAAATCCATAGAAAAATCCCTAGATAATTTATCCTACGGATTTACTTAAAGATATTTTGGTGGAAATTTATGTAATGGATTTTATTACCTGGGAAATTATTTAGGAATTTTGTGTTGCGAATTTTGCTGGGGATTTATTCTTAGGGATGTACATGCGAAATTATTACTTGCGACATTACCTGGGGATATGTATCAGTGAGTATTTTAACTCTAGGTAAATCTGTAGGTATATGGACAAATGTATATATTTTGTACATCCGTAGAAAAATTCTCAGGTAATTTATCCTACAGATTTACTTAGAGATTTTTTGGTGGAAATTTATGTAATGGATTTTATTAGCTGAAAATTATTTGAGGATTTTGTGCTGCGCATTTTGTTGGGGATTTCTTCGTGGAGATTTACCTGCAAAATTATTACTTGCGACATTACCTGGGATATGTATCGGTGGGTATTTTATCTCTAGGTAAATCCGCAGGTATATGGACAATTATATATATATATATATATATATATATATATATATATATATATATTTATATATTTAAATCCATAGAAAAATTCCCAGGTAATTTATCCTACTAATTTACTTAGAGATATTTTGGTTAAAATTTATGTAATGGATTTTATTACTTAGGAAATTATTTGGGGATTTTGTGCAACGAATTTTGTTAGGGATTTATTCTTGGGGATTTACTTGCGAAATTATTACTTGTGACATTACCTGGGGAAATGTATCGGTGAGTATTTTATCTATAGGTAAATCCGCAAGTATATGAAAAAATATATATATATTTTTTTAAATCCGTAGAAAAATTCCCAGGTAATTTATCCTATGGATTTACTTAGAGATATTTTGGTGGAAATTTTTGTAATGGATTTTATTACGTGAAAAATTATTTGGGGATTTTGTACTGTACATTTTGCTGGGAATTTATTCTTGGAGATTTACCTGCGAAATATAAAATTCATATATATAATAAAAAAAATATATATATTATTGTTATCGTTGATTTTAAAGTAATATATTATATGCCGTATTTTTAGTTACACAATTTATTCATAACTAATTTGAGAATAATTATATTATTTATTTTTACTATTATTATTATTATTGTTGTTGTTGTTGTTGTTGTTGTATTAATCTGCATCCTTAGTCAATTTAATTTTTTAATTTATTTATTTTCTAGTCTAATTTTACCAATTTGTAACAATTTTAGCCTATTTTTTCCAATTTATTACAATCCTAGCCGAAATTGTGTCCAATTGAACTCAATTTCAAATTTCATTCAATTTTTTTAACCAAATTCTTAATCTTTAGATCTCAGCCGTCAATCAACATTTATTTATTATTATTATATATATTTTTAATATTAATTTTATATAGTTACTATATTTATTAAATACCATCCTAATTCAATTCAATTTTCCTAATTTATTTAAATTCTAGCCATTTTAAACTCAATTAGTGTCAATTGAGTTTAATTTGACTCAATCAAAATTCTTTATTCAATGTTTTTAACCAAATATCTAATCTCAATTTGACTCATCTCCTCAATTTTAATCTCAATCGTTCATCATATTTGATCAACGGCCAATATTAAATTAATTTTCACTAATATTTTTCTTGAAATTGGATGGCTTCAAACTATTTTTCTTGAACCGAGGATCTATTGGAAACAACCTTTCTACCTTAGCAATATGGTCTGCATACACTGTACCCTCCACGGACCCCAATTTGTGGGAATAAATCGGGTTAGTTGTGCTGACACCCAATTTGACCTCCCGATACCCCTCTTAGACTGTTATTTTAGCAAAATTATTTATTTTAAATGTTGATATTTTCTACGCATTATTTTGATATCAAATAAATATTAACGTGCCGCATTCATGATTTGAAAATATACAATTTATTTATATATTATTATTATTACATTGTATAATATTTTAAGTAATTTTTCTAATATTTATTATTGTTAATTTCGTTGCAGATTTCTTTTGGATTTTACTTGGATATATGCATACTTGAAAATTTTATTATTATAATTTTAATTGGAGTTTTTTTTGGGGAATGTAAGATTTTATTTTTATTTAGAGATTTAAAAAGGAATATTTTCCTTAAAATATATTTAAGAAAATTAAAATTATATATAACAAGGATAATGACATTAGAAATAATTTTTTTTTAAAATCTTTATTTTGTTCTCAGGTTAAATAAACTATTATATAAAAAATTAAATAAAATAAGGTCTCGGAACATTACCAAAAAAAAAAATATAGTAGAAAGGGCCTAAGCCATCATTTGAAATTATCATATTCAATTAATTTATATTTGCATATTTGTAGAAATGCCATGCGTATTTTTCAATATTTTTAACTTGCATATAATTAATATTTTATCTTTTACCAAAATCTTTCTCTCTCTCTCTCTCTATATAAATATATATATATATATATATATATATATATATATATATATATATATTATCTCATATAAATATCATTGACGGGGGAATCTTAGTAGCTTAGTTACCTGAACTCCCACCTTATTGGCGAGGGTTCGATTCCCCACGTTGTAATCCCCTCCACCATTCACCTTCCCCTACTCCCCCCCTCCCCCCCCCCCCCCCCCCCCCCCCAAAAAAAAAAGAATACCAGTGACGAAATTTTTTTGGATTTGGATAATACAAATTATTAAAATTTGGTATTTTTCTTTAAATTACTTAGGAATTTTTGAAATCGCAAATAAATCCGCAAATAACTTACCTGCAGATTTATTTTTACAGCTAAATTACCTAGGGATTTTATAAATCCACAGGTAATAATTACCTACGAAGGTATTTCCTTTGGATTATAATTGGTAAGAAAATTCGCAGGTAATCAAATTACTTGAAAATTTTACCATATTATCCCTATGAAAATCCCCAGGTAATAAGCTGTTTTCTTGTAGTAGACTTGACTTTGTACAATTCCCACAAAACAAGGTCCCTTGAAACAAGGAAATGTGGTTGAAAAGTAGATGTCAAGTCAAGGAAGTGATGGCTCGAGTCTTCTCACAAACAACTTTACAACTTGTAGGTTCACCTTTTTGAATCTATATTACACTTTTGGTTGTCTTAAGTTGTAAGATGAGATGAAGAACAAGATGAACACCACAACAATCCTTCAAGAACAACAACAATATTCACGAATTCAAGACCCAACCGGCCACAACAAGTCATAAATTCTCGCCCTAGGTCCTTGTTCACAACACAACTTTAACAAGTTCAAGCTCAAATATAGATTTAGACACCTTTTCGTGTTAGTGAATCACGAAACTAACACAAGAAACAACAATACACACCAAAGGACTACTAGATCTAGATGCTACAAGCAACCTCGGCCAAGATGAACAACAAGAACAACACTTTCAAGGACAAGAACAACAAGAACATCAATTTTTTTTTTAATTTTCTTAGCAAGAAAGCCCAAGATTGGTATTGTAAGAACAACACCAAAGATGGCTTTGATACCAAATGATACAAGACAAACAAGGGAAAGAACAAAACATACCCCAAACAATCCACAAATTCAAGAAAAGTCGTGGACCAAAAGGGGACCTCACTCAGATTCGACAAATATAACAAAAATACAAGAAACAAGGGTGTATTTGACACTCAAAAACAGCCAACAACACAAAAATAACAAGATGAACAAGATAATAAGAATAATCAGATTCGAACTCCACAACAACAAGATATAACATTACAAGATTACAAAAGACAAAAAGATAGATAGTGAAACATAAACTACTATAATGACTAAGAATCTAAGTGTAGATGACACACAAAGACCCTTAATGATGATAGTAGGAACACCTAAACTCTTCAAAGAGACACAAGAGAGGACCCCAATCCTTCAAGCACCCCAAGTTCCAAGCAAACAAACAACAAAAAAGATTTCACCCTAGTGTTTTAACCTAGTTTTGGCCAAGCCTCACAAGACATAGAACTTGAGGGTTTCAAGTGCGTTCTACCATTTTCAACATTCAAAAACTAAGTGAATAAATTCTAACATGTTCCTTATATATTATAAAACAAATAGAAGTTAAAATGATCAAAAAGGCCCTTCAAGAATGGGCTGCCCCTCTAATGTATGGAGTGGGCTGTTTTGGTATGTATTTGGGCCTTTAATTGCACTTCTCTTGCACATACACTTGGTTGCTTTCAATGCACACCCACATAAGTCTATTTTAGTGATTATTCTCGTATCAAATTGTCAAGAAGACTTTCGACACAAGGCATCAACCGTAGATCTCCAACTACTAGGTCACTTCACATGATCTACCAAACATCTTGTACCGTCGTTATCACCCAATAGGACACATCGCCGGACCACCACTCGCCCTTTCGACACAAGGCACCACCTGCAGATCTCCAGTTTTGTCACACCGAGAACTTCTCACAAAACACAGTCCCCTCTCCGACACATCCGAACCTGGACTCTGATACCACTTGTTGGGATCGTGTGTAACTTCATCCGAACTCTGCACTAGTATGATATTGTCCGCTTTGGGCCAAACCCTCACTAATTTATTTTTGGGCACCTCCCAAAAGGCCTCATACTTATAGAGTTGGGTGAGACTTTAAATATTGGACATGCTTCCTCTATTTCTCTGGTACGAAATTGCTTTGCTTCCCAAAAGCATACAAGACAGTTCAAGTCATGAGTAATTATGAAGTTCGAAGATTCCTTAATGGAGGTTAACGACGAAGATATTAATGAAGATACATAAGAAGATGTATCTGTTGAGAGAGTGCGAAGATACATAAAAATGATGTATCTGGTAGAAAAGGAAAAGAAGATACATAACACGATCCTCCACCAAATATATAAAAGCCATGTATCTTACTAAATATTAGGTTACAGATACATAAGAAAGAGGTGCTTTGTTGAAAATCTACAAAAATCATGTTTTTTGTGCAACTGATATATAACACTTATGTATTTGAATGTATCTCGATGATATTAATACCTAAGAGTTATATATTCGGTACTTATATATCAGATGGTGATGTATCGTGATAAGAAATAAAAAATTGATAGTTTACGTAAATATGAAAACAAACGGGATTTTATGTAATTACTTACTAAACTATTGGAATTTATGAAAATCGCCCTTAAAAAAACCCACTTTACCCCTTTAAAATTTTGGATATGAAAATAATACTCTCTTCGGCCTTCACATAAACCCCTTGATCTTATATCAATGGTTAGAAGCGACCTTCAATTAATATGAATTTGTTATAAAACAATAAAGAACAAGAAGAAGAGTAGAGAGAATAGAGAGAGTGATTCTTATTTCTTCTTTTGAGGGATGAGAGATCATAAGATTGCGAATACAATGAACAAAACCCCTCTATTTATAGGAAAAATTTACTCCTAGTCTGAGTAAAAGACGGATGCTTCAAATCCTAATAGATATCAAAGTAGATCTTGATAGACATTCACTATAATGTAAATATATTTACAACACTACCCCTTGAATGTATAATTGGTAGATAATATGCCTCGTTAAAACCTTACTAGAAAAAATTCAGTAGGAAAAAAAATCTAGTGAAAGAAAAAGAGTACATATCTCTAATAATACGCATTTCGGCTGCCTCATTAAAAACCTTACAAGGAAAACCCAGTGGGACAAAACCTCGCAAGGGAAAAAGAGTACAGCGCGTATTAACTCCCCCTAATGAGAACATTCTTGAACTTTTGCATCCCGATCTTGTGCACCATCTTCTTAAAAGATGTAATTGGAGAAGACTTGGTGAATAAATTAGTCACATTGTCAGTTGAACGAATCTGTTGCACGTTAATATCATCATTCTTTTATAGCTCATGTATGTAGAAAAGCTTTGGCAAAATGTGCTTCGTTCTATCTCCATTTATGAATCCTCCCTTAAGATGTGCTATGTATGCTGAATTATCTCTATACAAAATTGTGGGTAGATTGCCATATTTCACACCACATTTTTCTCGAATGAGATGTATCATGGACCTCAACCATACATATTCTCGACTTGCTTCATGAATAGCTATTATCTCAACATGACTCGATGAAGTGGCTACGATAGACTGCTTTTATATCTCCAAGATATGGCAGTACCACCACATATGAACACATAGCCTATTTGAGACTGAGCTTTATGCGGGTCAGATAAGTACCTAACATTAGTATGACCAATAAGATCGGGACTGCAATCTTTAGAATAAAACAAGCTCATGTGTTTTATCCCATTTTGATGTCTCATAGTAGGAGCAGAAATATACCTTGCTAACAAATTGACTGAAAAGGCTTTAGGCCTTGTAGTATTTGCAAGGTATATGAGTGCATCAATTTCACTAAGATATGGTATTTCATAACCAATCCTATTCGATATATTTTGAATTTCAGCAAATAATCTATTGCTTTGAAAACTCTCCAAGAGTTCCAATGATATTCAAGCAATAAGCTTATACGATATAAGAATTATAAATAAGTTTTCCAGAAACTTTTATATGCTTCAAGCAGTTTGAATCCTTAAAAGTTTTCACATAAGTTTTGTCAAGTGACAATATTCAACATTTCATGAGTGACATCTTCAAGTGTCTGGACTGCAAATCAAATAAGTTTTACGCTTACCAAAATGCATCCTTTCATGTCACTTGATAAATATTTCTACGTCAGCATGCTTAAACAAACGTAGAATTCAGATCCTCGTAATCTAGATATTAATGATATATCATTTTGTACTGGTTCACGATGCAGCATAACATTTTGAGATCTCATCACTTCATTATTTTCAGGCACATAAACCTTACATAAGGTTTCATGAAGTGTTATGTCGTAGGCTCTTCAAGAGTTCATTGTCTTCTTATTATGATTATTTGCTCCTTATTTTTCAAGAACTTTCATTTGGAACCAATTAGTCTACCACGCTTCAGGCATGCATAGACTCTATCCTTTAGGAACACAAAATAAGAGCACTTGCGCTTAATATGAGATGCTTTTAGCATTTGACTTGAATTATCTTTTGGATGAGGATCTGGTGATAATTCCTAACATATTTCATAGCTCTTATAATCTCCCCCTTATGTTAGGAAAACTAACATACATCCTCTACTTCTTTGAGGAATCCATCGTTGTGCATTATAGTATATTCATTAATCGTATACCGCACATCAAAATTATTAGATGAAATAATTGGTTCCCGACCTTGAACCAATTGAGAGGGATGAAATAATCATAATTTATTGATCTAATGCATACAAATGTTATTGCAATATATCATATTTCAGACCAATACACTAAGTTTTGTTCTCATTAACAATGGTTTAGATATTTATCGAAGACATTCAATGCTAAACCATCACCATCAAGATGAATTATCTTGATTATACAATCTGAAAATTATGTTCAATTTATATTGAACAAGTAACTTTATGAATGTCAAATGTAGGTTGACCATGAATGTACATGTGATCATCTTATTGATACATCTTTTCAACATATTACATGATAGGTGAACGGGCCCTTATTCACCTTTTATAATTTTCAGATTTGAAGGGATCCAACCCCAATATTAGTTGGTCCAAAAAACTTTTCATAAGAACAAACGACATAAACAATTCTTGAAGAATCTTCTAGTTCTTCAATACATCCACATCTTTGAGATGTCACAATCTTTCATATCAATTTATGAACTTTTATTCTAGTAAACTCCAAGTTTACCATGACATGAACTTTTTCTTTAGTAAATTTCAGATTTACTACTTCAGAAGTAGATTTCAAAATTATTCAACCTCTTTCGGAGGTGAGTTGTGATACAATCACAATCAAATGCACGTTTGCATTAATAAGTTTCTCATTCCCCAGAAATGGAATATAATCGTGCCTTAAGCCTATCAAATTATGATAGCTTATAACCCCTTTCAAGATTTTGCTACTTCAGAAGCAAATCGAGGCATACATATGATGTAGAGAATTTTCTCTAGCATATCTTATAATCATATAAGCGTGTGAAAATATCATCACTTTTGATGATCATTATTATATTCGTGTATTCAATCACTTGTCTTCTTTCAGACATATTATGCACTGCTACTAAATACACCTCAAGAATGAAGTAAGTTGTCATATTTCAGACTTATCATATATTGCTACCACATTCACTTTATGGAATGGAGCATATTCAATGGGTCGAATTTTATGACTTTTCACCCAATATCCATTATTTTGCCTTAGCCATCACAATATCATCAATATGGTGTATTGAGATTCAAACTCAATATTTTATTCATATAAAGGCGTCTTAGGCATAAATCGATGGGATTTGAACCCAAATATTATCATCCCTTTTGATAATATTGTTCTTGAGGAATGAATTTAAAACATAAATGGTTCCAAACCAATTATTTTTCCTCAAATCCAATAATAATTATATCATTAATAGAAAAATACAAATAACATAAGGAATTACTAACCTTGACCTTTCGATTTATAATCTCATCTTATTTGGCAGAGTCTCGTGCTGATAATGTGTTATAAAACAATAAAGAACAAAAAAAAGAGTAGAGAGAATAGAGAGAGTGATTCTTATTTCTTCTCTTCAGGGATGAGAGATCGTAAGATTGTCAATACAATGAACAAAACCCCTCTATTTATAGGGAAAATTTACTCCTAGTCTGAGTAAAAGATGGATGCTTCAAATCCTAATAGATATTCACTATAATATAAATATATTTATAACAGAATTACTTTTTTAAATAATTTAAAAAATTTAAGCAATAGCATTCAGTGGCGGAGCAACCTTTGATCAGGGGTTCATCCTTTGACGGAAAATTATACTGTTTTTATACTATTTTTACATGGTTAAAAATATTTTTTATGAATATATAGTAGATTTTGAAACCCCTTCTACTAGTTTGTATATATATTTTTAAACCACTCAATGAAAATTCTGGCTCCAACACTGATAGATGGTATAAAAATTAAAACGGAATGGAGTACATAATTGTGACTGGAATTGAACTGTAGTTCTGTTATTTGTACTTAAATTTTAGAGGAAACTTTAACCAAAGAACTTTTTTCCACGAATATGCTGATTAACCTACGAAGGTTGAACTAGTGTATGATATTTACGTTAACCCACATTTTAAATTGAAGTGAGTTTACATATTAATTAATCATAATTAAGTAATAGAAATATATGCAGAAAACCATACATCGTGATATCACTAGCTTAAATAAACACTAACTCATTAAAGAGAACATCAAAAACACATCATACATTCAGGCTCATTAGTTACGTAATTAATAAAATTATGTCATATTCTTCATATCAAATCACAATATGTGATATAAATGGAAGTGAAAATACATGCTAATAAATTATAATTAAGTGTTGGAGGTGTATTTCACAGTTTTGTGCAATGAATAACTTCTGTTTTTTTTTTTTTCAATTTTCAAATAGATTTCATTTTTGGATCAATATTTATATAATTTAAATTTGATTTTGAGTTTTATTCACATAGGGTTGATGTGGCTTTGGACAGTTTCTAATTAAACACGTGCGGCAGTTTTGATGTGCCTCTGATAGGCCATAATTCAAAATCAACCATTTTTTTTTACGGAAAAGGCTCAAAAATATTCTTGAATTATCTGAAATAATTCAAAAATATCCCTCGTTAGATTTTTGGCTCATAAATATCCCTCTGTTAATTATTTGACTCAAAAATACATCTCCCTCAAAGGGAATTCAAAAAAGAATCAAAAATACCCCGAAACTATTTGAAATGGATCAAAAATATCCCTCGTTAACTTTTTGGCTCAAAAATTCCCCTCCCCTTAACGAAATTCCACCAAACATGCCACCTAGAATAAAAGAAAAACGTGACTATGCCACATTACCATCCACATGTAAAATATTATATTTTTTAATTATATGACATTCCTTTCTTCTTTATTTTTATTTTTTTTTGCAAAGTAGTTTTATGGATTTGGAAAAAAATATGATCAGTAAAATTAAAAATTTTTAAAAATATTTAAATAAAATAAATAAGTGTTTTTACTGGATTTAGTTTAACTTTTTTGAAATTTCTCAACATTGGGAAGGTACTAAATAAATTTTGTTAAAGGGATACAAATTATTCAATTTTTTCATTATATGATAAACTTTTCACTTAGATTATTAAAGAAAATTATATCCATATTTTTCTAATGATTAAAATATATTAAATGTCATTTACTTTTCTGAAAGAGGAATTTTCAAAAATTCTAAGAGTACTTGATGATTAAACATAAAATTAGAAAAATTATCAATATTCATTGAGTTCGGAAAAAATAAATCAACATCACTGAATATAATCTTTTTATTTAACTCTTTCATCAAGAAGAAAGGAACGGCATATAATTAAAAAATACTAACATTTTACATGTGGATGGTAATGTAGAATAGTCACGTGATTTTTTTTTACGAAAAAGGCTCAAAACTATTTCGACTTTGATGATCCTAATGGGATTAGGTTGATCTTGTATTTTAAGGAATCCCTGGTGCAACAGTGAAGTTATAGTCATGTGATCAGGAGCTCATATGGTTCGAACTCCTAATCATAGAAACCACCTCTTTTGTATAGTTGTGACTTATGAGGTGAAGTCATGCATTTATATGATATGTTTCTTCCCTAATCCCTGTTCATAGTTAGAGCCTTTAACTAACAATTCTCATCTCAACGTTTGTTTTATGTTTTGTTATAACCACTTCTGTGGTAATATTAAAACTATAGTTACAATCTACAATGTATTTATAATTCACTCACTATGTTATTGCGCTGCTGCTTCATGTCTTAAACCTTAATGTTCAAGAAATTTTAGAGGTCGATATAATAAGTTGACTAACTTTTTCCGGTGAAGTGAAACAATTTCTTTCTACTATTATGCATTCTGTACGTATGATTAGATTTTGAATTTTGTTAGGAAGTACTACAACGAATAATACATCAAGGTATTTTTGAGCCTTTTCCGTAAAAAAAACACGTCACTATGCCACATTACCATCTACAGTTAGTATTTTTTAATTATATGACATTCCTTTCTTCTTGATGAAAGAGTTAAATAAAAATATTATATTCAGTGATGTTGATTTATTTTTTGTGAACTCAATGAATGTTGATAGTTTTTCTAATTTTATATTTAATCATCAAGTAT